>NC_046171.1:11263950-11315575 GCF_011064425.1 Rattus rattus | reverse complement strand
CTATCTTTCTGTACCTGTTGAGGCCCGTTTTTTGACCAATTATATGGTCAATTTTGGAGAAAGTACCATGAGGAGCTGAGAAGAAGGTATATCCTTTTGCTTTAGGATAGAATGTTCTATAAATATCTGTTAAGTCCATTTGGCTCATGACTTCTCTTAGTCTGTCTACATCTCTGTTTAATTTCTGTTTCCATGATCTTTCAATTATGGGGATATCTGTACAAATTAAAACTGACAGTGCTCCTGCATATGTGTCCAATAAGCTGAAGCAATTCTTTGTACATTTCAGTATAAAACATATTACTTGTATATCACATAATCTCAAAGACTAAGCAATTATAGAAAGAGCCAATGGTACCTTAAAAGAGATGCTTATTAAACAAAAACAGAGAGTGACTCCCCAAGGACAGGTTAAATAATGCTTTGTCAACTCTCTGTTTTCTTCAAATTGGTGAAAATGGAACAACAGCAGCTAGGAGACACTGAATTACTGAAAAAAACTAAGGAACTAGGCCAACCTATATACTCTAAGGATTGTAATTAGAATGGAAACCTGTAATAGTTTTAAGTTGGGGACATGATTGTGTTTGTGCATCTACAGGAATTATAAATAACTGGTTACCAAAAAACTTATAAAAATTAGATGGACAACAGAAAATTTCCTCATCAACCGGGACATAGATGTCTTCCCAAAACAAAACTCAGGTGATTCTAGACCAGTTCACAGATTCACTTACTGATATCTCCAAAATATTCATGCACATCAACTTCAAAAGGGCTAGCCCAAATGATCAAACACACAGAAACTGGAAAAAAACAGAGACAGGACAATATATTGTCTAGACAGATTATACAGAGAATGGATAAACACAATGACTGGCAAACAAATGCTACAGCTAGATTTTTTTTCAAGCTATCCATTTTCTTTTGTGAGGTCTCCAGAACACTAATTGTTTATTCTTAATCCCTTAAATTAGACTGAATGATCTTGGTTGCATGATATGTTATGAATGCTATTATTTAGGGTGGAAGGTTGTTATAGATTATGATCAAGGATTGATAGAAATTTAAAATTGTTTAATCATTACATATTCATAGAAAATTAAAGTTTTTGTTCAACTACTGCATATTGATAAAAATTTAAGGTTTTAGTTTAATTATTATACAATAATAGAAAATTTACATTGTTTTGCTTGAATTATGGTACATTAATGTCAATTTAAGATTTTGCTTATTTATTTTATATTAATAAACATTTAAGTTCATTTTGTTTAATTATTGTATATTGATAGAAATTTAAGGTTAATTTGTTGGACTATTGTTTGACTATATTGTACATAACCATTTATTTTATTTAAAATATAATGGTTATTGTAATTATTATGAATGAATCTGTAATATTTGAGAAAAGGAAACTTCTTAAACAGAAAGTAGCATATGAAGTAGAAACTTCTGGTTTCTTTGGAAAGCTTGTTATGTCACATGGTATTTTGCTGTGGCAGACACATAAAGCAGTGTTTTCTTGATGCAGACATAGGTGAAAGGTGTTTGCTACAGGAAACACATGAAGGGATGCATGGTGGTAGGAAAAAATATAAATATAAATATAACAGTGGATGATACTAGATGGTATAGGTACAATTTCTCATTCCTTGGTGGTCATCATTTGTCATGACTTCATAGAGAGGAATGAATCAAAAAATCTTCTGGAGGTGTTCTGGCGACATCTTGTTACTTCCATAGTCTTAGGGCAATTAGCAGAATGATGTAAGCTGATACAGACTCACATGGATTTTGGCTAAAGCAAACTCCCATGGTGTTTTGCTGAGACAAGACCCATGGAGGACAAGTAGTATTTGGAGAAAGTATACATAGTACTCAATGGACAGTAACTTTGGGCTTGCATAGCTAGCCTTCCTCTTTGTCATTGCTCTGGAGTCTTTGCTTATCTTCATTGTTGAGAGGCATGGCAGAGAGATTCTCCTGATGTCCTTGCTTTTCCTTGTCATTTCTGCTGACTCATCCTGATTCTGAGGAGGGCTGACTGTTTCTTCTGGGTACTGCCACCTATGCTGATTCCCGTTTGCTATCCTGATACTACTGAACTTAATTGCTGACAATGCAGATTAGATTTGCTTTGAAGAACCATTCCTAAACATGTTTCTTTCCCCCATATCCTAATATACTTTCCTTTTCACTTCCTCTGGTGGGTGGTGGGCTAGAAGGGAGGCTAAAGCATTTAAGAACCTTTTATAAAAGTAAGATTTAAAAAAATAATAGCCAACAGAAGATAGTAATTGTTTTAGTTTTATGTGGTAACTATTGATAAGGTAAGAAAAATGTATTTCCTTATGAATGGTTTTGCTGATTGTGACTTCTTTACTTCCATAAGTATTAGAATCATCTTGTCAATTTGCATAAACTCTATCCTTGGGAACTTGTTCTAATTGCATTAAATCCATAAATCAATTTTGTTAGAGTCAATATCATTAAAATATTAAGTCTTACTATTAATGGACTAGGTATAATTTTATGCTTCCCATTTGCTAAAGATATTAGCATGGACACTAGTTATCAAGGACTGTTTGAAAAATTTCTCAAGGAATTTCAGAAATCATCAAGACTGCATCCTCTATCAACTATATGCACCGAGAAATTCTGAATAGACTTAAGACTAGTGATGCTTTGGAATTTGCCTTCCAAATTCCATTTATATATTCTGTGACTATGACCGTGTTCTTGTTGTACATTATATAACACTAACAAAATTACCATAAGGTTTAAGTGCTTGGGGGAAAAAACCTGCATCACAGCATTAAATAGTGAACCCTGTGTGTTGTACCTTGACAGAAGTGTACAAAAGACTGAGCAACCATCAGTATTCCCTAAGGCTCCCAGAAATATTATTGCAATGAGCAGTTAACCTATAAAAGTAGCCAACAGAACCAAGATGTTAGTGTTTTACTATCACTATGCAGCACCATGACAAAAAGTAACTTTTATAGGAAAGGATATATTTATTTTACATTTTCATATTCATCAAAGAAAGTCAGGGCAGGAACTTAAAAAGAAAAGGAACTGGGAGAAGGCAGGAGCTGATGCAAAGTCCATGGAGGAGTAATGCCTTCCTGTTTTCTTCCTCATGGCTGCTGAACCTTTCTTATAACACAAGGGTAGCCACAACCAGAATGGCCTTGAAACTCCCACATCAATCACTAATTTTAAAATATGCCAATTGATGTCCCTATAAGCCACTGCTCACCCAATGGTAAGCTGCATCCCACTTTCCATCCCACAAATCTGTTGTATTCTGGGTAGGTCCCAGCACCAGGGATTCCAGGTAAGCCCCTCCTCCCTGAATACCCCAAAATCTGCCCTAAAGAACCCTAACAGCAGTATTTTGTACACCATACCCTATGCTCCACTCCCCACATCACAACTCTCCCTATATTTCATTTGTCTTCTGGCAAGAGGGACAATAGGTAAGACCCTGTACCAAACCCTTACCCAACATATTCTCCTAAAATATACTCATCAATTTTAAACTGCATCCTACCCCCCTGAACTCCATTTTCTGGCTCACAATCAATCTGACTTTTCTGAAGGACTACCAGTACCAGGAACCCCAGACCATGCTAGTACTAGAGACCTTAGAGGGAAGATTAACAACTAAATCCCAGAGGAATTTCAGGCCATATTTAAAACCCAGAAAGAGACATCCAACTTGACCTGAAGACAAGCTAGTCAACAGAATGCTGGCCATTCAGTTTATCAGACAGTAAGGGAAGGAAAAACAACCATACAACTAAGATAAATTCAGAAATCAGCATCTAAATCTGTAATAACCGCAAAGCCTAGATGCCTGAAGGCCAGCCTGAAAATGTAATCAACAAAAATCAGGGCAATATGGCCCCATGAGAACACAGCTGTCTTTTTTCCCCAATTTCTTCTTTACCATTTTGTCCTATTGACATTGTACTTTTACTTGCTGAAGTTTTGCAATTTTATGAGGTCCCATTTGTTTATCATTATTCTTAGAGCATAAGTCATTCATGTTCTGTTCAGAAAAAATTCTCCTGTGCCTATATATCCCATACTTTCCCCCACTTTCTCTTCTACTAGTTTCAGTGTATCTGGTTTTTATGTAGAGGACTTTGATCCACATGGACTTGAGCTTTGTACAGGGAGATAAGAATGGGTCAATTTTCATTCTTCTACATGTTGACCTCTGATTGATCTATCATCATTTGTTTAAAATGTTGTCTTTTTCCCCCCCATTGGATGGTTTTAGTTCCTTTGTCAAAGATCAACTGACCATACTATGTGGGTTCATTCTCGGTCTTTAATTCTATTACATTGATCTACCAACCTGTCTCTGTAACCATACCGTGCAGTTTTGTTTTTTTTTTTGTTGTTGTTGCTTTTTTATCACTATTGCTCTGTAATACAGCATGAGGTCAGCGATATTGAATTCCCAGAATTTCTTTCATTGTTGAGAATAGTTTTTGGTATCCTGGGTTTTTTGATAGTCCAAATGAATTTGCAAATTGCTCTTTAAAATACTATGAAGAATTGAGTTAATATTTTGAATGGGATTCCATTTAACCTGTAGGTTGCTTTCAGCTAGATGGCCATTTTTACTATATTATTCCTGCCAATCCATGAGCATAGAAAATCTTTCTGTTTTCTGAGATCTTCTTTGATTTCTTTTTTCAGAGACTTGAAGTTCTTCTCATACAGATCTTTCACTTGCTTAGTTCAGGTCACACCATAGTATATTATTTGTCACTATGGTAAAAGGTATTGTTTCTCTAATTTCTTTCACAGCCTCTTTATCCTTTGAGAAATGTAAGGCTACTGATTTATTTGAGTTAATTTTATATCCAGCCTCTTTGCTAAAGTTGTTTATTAGGTTTAGAAGTTCTTTTGTGAAATTCTTGTGATCACTTAATTATACTATCATAAAATCTTCAAATAGTGATATTTTGGCTTCTTCCTTTCAAGTTTGTATCCCTTTGACCTCTTTTTGTTTTCTAATTTCTAGGACTAGGTATTCAAGTACTATATTGAGTAGGTAGGGAGAGAATGGTCAGCCTTGTCTAGTCTCTGATTTTATTGGGATTGCTTAAGTTATTCTCCATTTAGTTTGATGTTGGCTCCTAGTTTGCTGTATATTGCTTTTATTATGTTTAGGTATGGACCTTGAATTCCTGATTTTTTCAACATTTTTTACCATGAAGGGCTGTTGAATTTTGTCAAATGCTTTCTCAATCTCTAATGAGAAGACTGTGTGGATTTTTTCCTTTGAATATGTTTATAGTGAATTACACTTGATGGATATCCATATAACAAATTATCCCTGGGATGAAGACTGCTTATCATGGTGAACGAACATTTTTATATGTTCTTGGATTCAATTTGCGAGTTTATTTTGTACTTTTGCATAAATATTCATGAGCAAAACTGTTCTGAAGTTCTCTTTCTTTGTAGGGTTTTTATGAAGTTTAGGTATAAGTGTAATTGTGTTTTCAATGAATGAATTTGGTAGTGTTCCTTCTGTTTCTATTTTGTGAAATAATTTGAAGAGTATTGATATTAAGTCTTCTCTGAAGGTTTTATAGAATTCTACATTAAACCCATCTAGTCCTGGTCTTTTTTTGTTAGGGAGACGATAGTGAGCACTTCTGTTTCTTTCCAGGTTATGGGACATTGTAGATGGTTTATGTGACCCTGATTTAACTTTGGTACCTGGCATCTGTCTACAAAATTGCCCATTTCATCCAGATTTTCCAGTTTTGTCGAGTATAGGGTTTAGAGGAAGAATCAGATAATTTTTTAATTTCCTAAGCTTTTGTTGTTATGTCTCCCTTTTCATTTATGATATTGTTGATTTGGATACTATCTCTGTGTCTTCTGGTTAATCTGGCTGAGGTTTATCTCTCTTGTTCATTTTCTCAAAGAACAAGTTCCTGGTTTTGTTGATTCTTTGAATAAGTATTTTTGCATCTACTTGGTTGATTTCAGCTCTGAGTTTTATTTTATCCTGCCATCTACCGCACTTTGGTCTATTTCCTTCTTTTGGTCTAGAGCTTTCATGTGTTATGTCAAGCTGCTAGTTTATACTCTCTCAAGTTTCTTTTTGGAGGCATTCAGAGCAATGGGTTTTCCTCTTAGCACTGCTTTCATTGTGTGCCATATGTTTGGATATGTTGTTCCTTCATTTACATTAAATTTTAAAGTCTTTAATATATTTCTTCTTTTCTTCCTTGACCAAGTTATCATTGAGTAGATCACTGTTCAGTTTCCATGTGTATGTGAGCTTTCTGTTGTTTTTGTTTTAGAAGACCAGCCTTAGTCCATGATGATCTTATAGGATGGATGGAAGATTCAGTCTTCTTGTATTTGTTGAGGCCTGTGTTGTAGCAGATCATATGATTAATTTTGGAGAAGGTACCATGAGATGTTGAGAAGAAGGTACTTTCTGTTGTTTTACCATGAAATATTCTATAGATATTATTTAAATCCATTTGGTTCAAAACCTGTAAAGTTCACTGTGTCTTATCGTTTTTGGGTTCTATGAATATCCTTGTAGAGAACTGAGGTTGAAGTCCCTTCATGTCATTTTGTAAAGGTGCAATGTGCTTTGAGCTTTAATACAGTTTCTTTTACGAATGTGAGTTCCCTTGCATTTGGAGCATAGATGAACATAATGGAGAGCTCATATTGGTAGATTTTTCTTTTTAAATTTATGAAGTGTTCTTCCTCATTTTTTGATAGCTTTTGTTACAAAGTCAATTTTATTCGATATTATAATGGCTACTCCTGCTTATTTCTTGGGACCATTCACTTGGAATTTTTTTTCTAGTCTTTTCCACTAAGGCAGTATCTGTGTTTATCAGTGAGGTGCATTTTCTGTATGCAATAAAATTCTGGGTCCTATTTACATATCCAGTCTGTTAGTCTATGTCTATTTATTGGGAAATTGAGTAGATTGATGTTAAAAGATATTAAGGAATAATGTTTTTTTTTTCTGTTACTTTTGTTGTTAGAGTTTTAATTATGTTTGTGTGGCTCTGTTCTTTTGGTTTCATTACAAGAAGATTACTTTCTTGCTTTTTCTAAGGTGTAGTTTCCCTCATTGTGTTGAAGTTTTCCACATATAATCATTTGTAGAGCTGGGCTTGTGAAAAGATATTGTGTACCTTTGTTTTGTTCATGGAATATCTTAGTTTCTCCATCTATTGTAATTGAGAGTTTTGCTGAATATAGTAGCCTGGGCTGCCATTTGTGTTCTCTTAGGGTCTGTATGAAATCTTCCCATGATCTTCTGGCTTTCATAGTCTCTGGTGAGAAATCTGGGTGTAATTCTGATAGGTCTGTCTTTGATATGTTATGACTTTTCTCTTACTCCTTTTAATATTCTTTTCTTTCTTTTTGTATATTTGTGTTTTAATTATTTATATTATTATTATACTATCATATTATTCACAAATATTGGTAATCTTGACTTCTTTCTTTCCAATTTATATCTACTTGATCTCCTTTTTTAATGTTATTGCACTAGCTAGAACTTCAAATGCTATATTGAATAGAAAGGAAGGGAATGGGCAGCCTTATCTGGTCCCTGACTTTATTAGGATTGTTTTAAGTTTTACTCCACTTTACTTGATGTTGATTATTGGTTTGCTGTAAAAAAGAGACAGCACATGCTGGCAAGGATGTGGAGAAAGAGGAAAACTACTCCATTGCTGGTACTGTAAAATTTTATAATAACTCTGGAAATCAATCTAGTGGTAACTCCAGAAATTGGAAATAGTTCTACTAGATGACTCAGCTTATACTGTGCCTGGGTATGTCCCCCACAAGATGTTCACCATACTACAATGACATGTCCCACTATGTTCACAGCACATTTTTAGTAATAACAGTCGAACTGGAAGAAACCTAGATGTCCTCACAAGAAGAATGAATACAGCAAATATTCATTTACATAATAGTACTATTCAGCTATTAAAACAAGGACATCCTGTGAATTTGCAGACAAATAGATGGAACTATAAAATATCATCCTCAGTGAGACAACCACGGGCCCCAAAGCACATGCATGATATGTATTCACTGATAAGTGGATATTAACCAAAAATTACAGCATTCCCATGGTATACCAATAGAACCTATGAACTTAAACAAGATGCAGGGCCCATGTAAGGATGATTAAATTACACTTAGAAGGGGGGACAAAATAATCATGGGAGACAGAAGAAGGGAGGGACCTGAGTGGGAGAGGGGAGGATAAAGGAAATAGTGGTGCAGGATCAGGTAAGAGGAGAGACTGGAGAGAGGTACAGAGGGCCAGCAAAATGAATGGAAATCTGAAGCTACATGGTTAGGGGGTGAGGATACTATCTTGCAATACCCAGAGATTTGTGATAGGGGTGGCTCCCATGATGCAATGTGGGTGAACTTAGCTAAAATACTAACAGTACAGATATGAAACCTGAAGAGATTACTTCCAATAGTCAGAGCACCCAGTAGAGAGATGTAGATACCAACCTACATACAAAACGTTCAAGAAAAAATTGGCCTTATCTAAATAAATGCAGGGACAAAATGGAGCGGAGACTGAAGGAATAGCAGAACAATCACTGGCCCATTTTGAGACTCATCTCATGAGTAAGCAACAATCCCTCACAATATTAATGCTGTTATGTTATTCTTGTAAATAGGATCCTAGCAAAATAGCCCTCTGAGTGGCTACACCCAGGAGCTGACTGAAACAGATACAGATACACATAAGCCAACAGTGGACAGAGGTCAGGGACCCTAAGGAAGAATTAGAATAAGTATTGAAGGAACTGAGGGGAGTGGAAATCCCATAGGAAGACCAATAGTGTCAAATACCCTGGACACTTGAGAGCTCCAGAGATTGAGCAACTGGCCCGAGGCCCTGGATACATATGTAGCAGAGGAATTCCTTGTCTGGTATCAGTGGAAGAAGATGTTCCTAATCCTGTATAGACTTCATGTGGGAATATAGAGGGGGTACTATCTTCTAAGAGGTGAAGGGGTGGTGGGCGGGATAAGAACTTTTTGAGGGGGGATTGGAACAGGGCAAATTCTGGGATATAATTATACCAAAAATTATAATAAAAAGCTCACCATATAGACAAACTGAAAGAAAAACACAGGATCATCTTATTAGATGCTGAAAAAAATAATTTGACAAATTTAATACCCCTTCATGTTAATAGCCTCGGAGTGATTAGGGATTCAGGGAAATACCAAAATATGATAGAAGGCAATATAATATAAGGTAAAATCCTACATCAAATTAAATATTGAGAAACTTAAAACAATTCTACTAAAATTAGGGACAGTTCAAGCCTGTCCACTCTTTCTCATTCTCTTCAATATAGCTGAAGTCTTAGAACAATAAGAAAACTAAAGGAGATAAAGAAAAACAGTAAAAAGGAGAAATTCAAAGTATTATGATTTGCAGATGATATGATGGTATACACATAAGTGACCAAAAAACCTTTAACAGGAAACTCTGAATGATGAAAACACCTTCAGCAATATGGCTAGATAAAAATTAACAAAAAAATAACCAAAAAACAAAAAACAAAACAAAACAAAACAAAACAAATCAGATGCCTTTGAAATTGACTGAGAAGGAAACTGGGGAGATAATACCTTTCAAAATAATCACAAATAATATAAACTTTTTTGATTAATTCTGATGAAATAGATGAAAGACCCATATGACAAGAACTTCATGTCTTTATTGAAATAAAATGAAGAAGATATCAGAAGATGGAAACTCTTCCATCCTCATGAATTGGTAGGATTAACACAGTAAAAATTATCATCTTACCAAAATCAGTCTACAGATTCAACAGAATTCCCATCAAAATTCTAAGACAATTTCTCTTAACTTGAAAGAACAATATTCAACTTCATATCGGGCTTGGAGGATGTTAGCAAATCAATCCTGTACACTAAAAGTAATTCTGTAGGAATCACCATCCCTGATTTCAAGCAGCTTTATAAAGCACTATTAATAAAATAGTTAATAAAACCAAACACGTTGTTCATCAGTAGAATTGAATAGAAGCCCCAGAAGTAAACCAGCATACCTCTAGACACTTGTTTCTTCATTTTTTTTAAAAGAGAAACAAAAATTATACAATAGAAAAAAGTTGGAGCTGGAGAGATGGCTCAGAGGTTAAAATCATTGGCTGCTCTTTCATAGGTCCCAGTTTGATTCCTAGCAGCCACATGGTGGCTCACAACCATCTGTAATGAGATCTGGTACCCTCTTCTGGTGTGTCTGAAGACAAATACAGTGTACTCACAGACATAAAATGAATAAATCTTTAAAAAATGTTCATCTTCAAGAAATGGCACTGGACTGAGTATATGTATGTAGAAGAAAGCAAATAGATACATATATATTACTCCTCACAAAACCCAAGTCTGAATATATCAAAGACTTCAACATAAAACAGGATACAGTGAATCTGATACAAGAGAAAGTAGGGAATATCCTTAAATACATCGAACCATGGGACAACTTTCTGATCAGAACACCAACAACTCAGGTAGTAAAATAAAAAAAAAATAGTAAATGGGACAGCATGAAAGTAAAAAGCTTCTGTAAGTTGAAGGACACAGTCTAAAGGACAAAACAAAAACTTATACAATGGGGAACTAACTTCACCAATCTTACATCCCAAAGAGAGCTGATATCGAAAATATATAAACAACTCAAGAAACTGGACATCAACAATTCAAATAACCCAACTGAAAAATGTGGTGCAGATCTAAACAGGGAATTCTTATCATAGCAATCTCTAATGGCCAACAAGTACTTAAAGAAGTGTTCAACACCAGTAGTCATTTATGAAACACAAATCAAAACACCTCTGAATATCTTATCTTTCTTATTCAGAATAAATATATTTCCTCAGTCATGGAGCAGCCCTTTTGGTGGTTTCTTACTGGACCCCTTGCTTACACCAAACACCACAATTGTATATTGCAACAAAAAATGAAAAAGTGTTTAACATACAGGCACTAGTTCGTAGTGATTTTTTTTCATCTTGGCCATTTGAACTAAGGATAGTATCTGAAGAGAAAATGGTGAGATACTACAGCCAGCCAAATACCATAGAGCTATTTATGTATCTGTTTGTTTTGGCAGTTCTATACATTGAACCCAGGTCCTTGCACATGTTAGACAAGTTCTTCCACTACTACACCAGGGTTTATGTCTTTTAGCAATTACTTATCAAGAACAAGTTAAGTATCAGGGCATGAATTAAAAAAAATGATACAGGCTCTTTTAGTAATTTCTGAGTACAATGTAATACAGAAATCTTTGTCACAGTTACATGTATGGAAATAAATAGTCCTATGTCTTATACTTATCAAGAGAAATCAGGCCTTGTGTTTATGAATAATTTACAAAAAAGAAGCCATATTCCATTAAATGTATAAAACATTAGTGGCTGCAGAGCCCCTCCTCCCTTTGTTAAAAGACTCCCAATTCTTTAATTTTGTTCCTTGTTGGTGTAGTAGCTCCTGCTGCAGTCATTGAGAGTGAGCATTATTTAAAGCGTGAATGAATATATGTATGCATATATATATATATATTTATATATATTCTATGTTATATAATTATGAAGAGAATGGGAATTTTCAGGATTATCTATCCTACATAAGCTAAAATTATTTTCATTAGAGGTTTGTAAAATTATAGTTTTTGAAAGACCAATTATCAATTATCTGCCACTCAAGGTTATGGTGTACATAGGTAGAGAGAAGGAGGGATTTATCTTTAGTTAGCCATTGCTAGTTGGCATGAAAGAATCAGACCAATACCAAAGAAGGGAAAGAAATTAGTTTCAAAGTATCTGCACTATAATTAAAGTAATAGTGGCCAAGGATCTAGATATAGAGTTACATTTTCTATTGATTTGATAACTATATTGTTCATTCTTTTATTTGAATAAATGATCGATATATTTCTTCAATGTCTTTAAATTATGCAATTTATAATAGATGTTGATATGAATACCTTTAGCTTGTTGGTAATTTGTGAAACCACCTCATTCATCAGATTAGGTATTTGCCTGGGGAAACATAATTATGTAACTTGAGTCCAGGAATTCTAAAACTCAATAATTTTTAAATTAATTAATTAATTACATCCCAAATTTTGCCCAGCCTCCTGGACCCCCCTCTCAGATTTTTTCCACCCCTTTAACACTCAGAGGAGAGCTCTACCTTATTCCCTTACCCTGTTGCAAAAAGTTTCTACAGAGGATTAGGTACATCGTCTCCCACTAAGACTAGACAAGACAATCTTCTGTTACATACCTGCTGGGATTCTTTTTCGGTTGGTAGCTCACTCTTTGGGAGCTCCCAGGTGTCCAGGTTAGTTGACATTGTTGGTCTTACTGTGAGATTGCCATCATTTTGATTCCTCAATCCTTCCCTATGGCCTCTATCTAACTTTAGTTGTGGGTATCTGCATCCAATTCTCTGAGTTTTAGTTTGCCTAAGGCTTTATCTATCTTTTTTATTTTCACAAAGAATAGCTCTTGGTTTCATTGTTTCTTTGTATTGTTCTCAGTATTTCTAATTGACTGAATTCATCCCTGAATTTGAATAGTTCATGCTTCCACTCCTCCTTGGTGGGTTTTCTTCCTCTTCTCCCTCTTCCTCTCCCTCCTCCTTATCATCCTCTTCTTCCTCCTCCTCTTCATCGTCATCCACCTCTTCTTCTTCCTCTTCTTTTCCCCTAGAGTGTTCAGGTGTACTTTTAATTATTTAGTATGAGAAACCTCTAATTTCTTTTTGAGAGCACTTAGTGTTATGAATGTCCCTCTTAGCACTGTTTTCATATTTTCCCATAAGTTTGGGTATGTTGTACCATCATTTTCATTGAATCTAGAAAGTTTTTGATTTATCTCTTATTTCTTCCCTGATCCAGTTGATCACTGATTCAAGAGTTAAGTTTCCATGAATATGTTGAATATGTAGGCTTTCTGTTGTTTCTGTTATTGTTGAAGTTCTGTTTCAATCCATGAGGTCTTATAAGATATGTTAAGTTATTTCAATCTTTATGTAGCTGTTGAGGTTTGCTTTGTGACTGATAATATAATCAATTTTTGAGGCAGTTCTGTGTGGTGCTGAGGAAAAGTTACACTCTTTTGAATTTAGGTGAGGTGTTCTATACATATCTGTTAGGTCTATTTGAATCATAACATCTGGTAGCTTTGTTTTTTCTGTTAAGTTTCTGCCCTGATGACCTGTTTATTAGTGAGAGTGGAATGATGAGGTCTTCCACTATTAATGAGTAAAACTCAATGTGTGATTTAAGGTTTAGTAATGTTTCTTCTACAAATATTTGTGCCCCTGAATTTGAGTCATAGATATTCAGAATTGAGATATTCACTTGTATTTTTTCCTTTGATGAGTATGAAATGTACTTCTCCATCTCTGTTGATTACTTTCAGTTGAAAGTACTAGATATTAGAATCGTAATTTTAGCTTTGGAGATTTCATTTGGTTGGAAAAACTTTCAAGCCTTTTACATTGACAGAATGACTATCTTAGTTGCAGAGATGTCTTTCTTGTATACAACAGAATGGTGGATTTGCTTACACACCCATTCTATTAGCCTTTGTCTTTACACTGGGGAATTGAGTTCATTGATGCTAAGAGATAGGCTGTTCATGTTTTTTTTACTGTTGTACAAATATAAATAATTAATCTAACTTCCAAAGCTAATGCCAGGTACTCTCTGAGCTTGGAAGCAGCCACCCTCTTGCAACTCTATCATCTAGCTCCCATCTAATTCACCAGTTCCATACAGTGTCCACCTATCTTGTTTCTCTCTTGCTGTGAACTGTGCTCACATTCTCAGCATCCACCCTTTATGGTTATAGTCATAACTCCCACTAACCCGTTAAAATCAAAACTCATTAATCTTATAATTTAGAAATCAGATATATATCAGTACTTCAAACTCCACAAATACCTGCATAATAAACTCACAACCAATAAATAGATAAGATAAATTGACTTATAAAAATCCATCCCTTATGAAATATTCATAACTACATGTGGCCATTTAAGGCCACACATATCTAGGTTGTCCTTCTCTTCCATCTTTGTTTTTCCTCTTTCTTTCCAACCTCCTGCCTTACCAAAACTCTGTCCCTGCCATACTTTTTCACTGCACACTCACAGGCTTTTTCTTATCTTGTGCCAGTCCTTACTTTTGTATAGACATTAACTATTGCTACTTCTTGATATTTTTTCTTTTAGTTTAAATGGTATGGATTTTTTTTATTTTTTTGTGCTTTCTTGTGTATAGTTACCAACATTGGGTTGGAGTTTTTCTTCTAGTATCCTCCATAGGAATGGATTAGTGGAAAGGTAATGTTTGGATTTGGTTATGTCATGGAATATCTCAGTTTCTCCATCTATGTTGATTGAAAGTTTGCTAGGTATAGTAGTCTGGGCTGACATCTGTAGTCCCATAAGGTCTGCCAGATCTTTGTGCAGGGTCTTTTAGCTTTTAGAGTTTCAGGTGGGAAATTGGGTGCAGTTCTCATAGGAATGACATATATGTTACTTGGCCTTTTCCCCTTGCAATTTTTAATATTTTCCTTTGTTCCAATATTTAGTGTTTTGATAACTATGTGATAGTAGACTTTGCCTTTCTGGTCAAATTTATTTGATGTTTTGTTAGCTTCTTGTATCTTATAGACTCTCTTTCTTTAGGTTAGTGAAATTTTCTTCTATGGCTGTGTTGATGATTTCTGAACCTTTGAGTTGGGATCCTTCTTTTATTTCCATTATTAGGTTTGGTCTCTTCATAGTGTCCTAAATCTCCGGGATGTTTTGTGTCATGGATTTTGTAGATTTTTTATTTTATTTGACTGATGTATTGATTTCTTCTATCATATCTCCTACACAACAAGATTCTCTCTTCCATCTTCTGTATTCTACCGATGATGCTTAGGTTAAATTCCTGTTGCCTTTCCCAGGTTTTCTATCTCTAGGATTACCTGGGTTTGTGTTTACTTTGTTGTTTCAATTTTCCTTTTCATGACATATACAGTTTTATTCATATTCTGTACCTGTTTGATTGTATTTTCCTGTTTTTCTTTATATTTATTTGCTTCTACTTTAGATGATTCAACCTGTTTGAATGTATTTTCCTATATTTTTTTAAGGGAGTTTAAAGGCCCCTATTATCCTTATAAGATTGTTTTAAGATCTTCTACTTGTGATTAAGTTTCATTAAAATTTGTTGTAGGAGTATAGCTGGGCTATAGTGGTGCCACATTGCCCTAGGTTAATTATATTCACATGCTGTCTTTTAAGTGTCTGTCTTCCCTGGTGTTGGCTAGATTGCAAAGGTTATGTGAGCCATGGATCAAACAATGGAAATAAGGGTACCCTACTCTATTGGCTTTCCCTCATGTAGACACCAGTTTGCAGATTGTCTAGGGCAGACTCTACTATGCAGGCTGTGTCTGAATCAGACCCAGCTGGCATGGCAGGTGGATTCAACTAGGTAAGGATTAGGCATGGTGTGCATCTAGTTAATTTTGAGGACCCCAATGATTTTCACAGGGAAGCAGGATGCTTTTGGAATTCTGAAAGGCTCCTCTAGACAGAGGAGTAAGGCCAGAGCTATACAATAACCTTAATTATTTTTGAAAAAGGGAACAAAAGGAAAACCTTTGCAATATTATGTCAATATTATTATTTACTATGCTATTATCTTTACCTTCTTTTGAAAAGTATCATTGAGTAGGTATTCAATAAATGCTACTTGAATAAAGAATATCTAAAGACAGTAACATTTTCTTCACACAAGTATGTTTTTAAAAGGCCAAAGTACTATCAATTGTCTTCTTCTGTCTCTAGTCTCAGTTAGAGAATGAGAATGTCTTTAAAAAGACACCAAAATTTGGGTTGAAAACTTCAGAGAAGTGAACAGTGTATAATATGAGAACGTTCTCATTAGTAGTTATTATTCCATGACTATCAATGATAGAAAACCGCTGACTTAAATTCTTCTTCTGTATGACCTATTATAAAGAAACTAATGTTTTTCATGCTTTTATACTCTATGCTCTTCTAATACAAGGAAATTGAAACCATAACCATAATAGGTTTAACTTACTCGAAGATTGGAGTGTTTATTTATCGAGAATAAATGGTCAGTACACGGCTGGCAAAACATGCAGTTAGTTTAAATATCCTAGACAACTAATCAAATGAGTCACCTAAAATACATTTCTTCTCCCATTTTTATATAATTCATGTGAGACATATGGAAGTTTTATTTTTATTCTATATATACTTATATGATCATGCATTGACATTTTCTCAATATGATTTGCTTTGGTAATATGAATTAAGACTTACTATACCAGGAACAAACCAATGGATTACAAATATGGTGTGGAGGAATAGCTACCAGAAGACAAAGTTAAGAGGTACTGCTATGAAAAGTAAGAACAATTACCAACAGAAGAGAGAGAGAGAGAGAGAGAGAGAGAGAGAGAGAGAGAGAGAGAGAGAGAAATCATCAATGGTGGCAATATAGCCAAACACTCAGAGATTAGTTCTTATTTAACCAAAGACTTGTTCCCATTTATTTTTGAGAATTTAAGGTCTAGCAAACATACTGATAATGAGGAGACAGAGCTGGATGGTGTCAAATCAGAAAAGCTATAGTAGTTCATATGAATTTGGAAACTGGTTTAATCATTCCACATAGATAATGACTTTCTTATTTAAGTAATTGACATTTTAATCCTCAAGCATTATCAAAGTAAGATTCAATTATTGATTCCTGTAACTCAGTAGTGAGGTTAGGATGATATAAGTAAGTATGCATAATAAGTATCTATAAACCTTAATTCAAAGGCAAACATTCACTGAATTACAATTTTAAGTAAATGACTATGAACCACTATGCACAATTTCTGCTCTCTGGTGCTGGGTTTATGAAATTCAGTCACCTATAAAGGTTTTCTTCACCTTTCTCCTAGGGTTTGTTTTGTTTTGTATAGATTTCCATAAAGGACAATGATTTCAGCAAACATGTGTTTTTCACATATTCATGGAATGCCTGTATCCATAAATTATTCTAATAAATCAGAAAGTTTTGAACTTTCTCACTAAAGTTAATGGATGAATCAATTGACTGACCTTTAGATAGGAATCTGAGGAACCATGAAACTAAACTATTCAATTTCTACATGTAGTATCTTCCACATTTAGTTGAACAAATGCTCAGAGTTTCCTTCCTAAGGAGTCAATAAATGGCAAAATGGAGCAAATATGTTATGAGAGTTTCAAGACACAGATTTTGAGTCATTGAAGCTTCTTAGCTTACCATATAATGATCTATGGAAAGCCACAAACTATAATGCCTTATGTATGACAAAACTGGTGAAAAATAGATAATACTTGTAAGTATCTCTGTTATCTCACTTGAACATTATACTGTGTGGTATTTATATTTTATACATTTTGAAAATAAATCTATTGATTGACTATTTGTTCCTCTTCACAGACATATTTATTAACTTAGCTAGAGATTTCAACTTAGGTTATCTGATTTTGAATTCAGCATTACTCATTACTATCCATTACAAAGTAGTTTTTATATCAAGCAGGCAAGTAATTTTGAAGAAATCCTTATGTGTTAAAGACAAGGTACCTGTCTTTGAGGGCATTTTGATATTTATTACAGGTTGGATTTGTTGTAAGAACTAAAGGAATACAACAAAGAATTTCCCACCAAGATAAATGTGATACACCATATATAAGATGAATTTGCAATTGTCACATGAAAATCTATTAAGTGCTTGCCTCTGTACTGAACACTGATGACTACCAAGAAAACTTTTGCAATCATCATTAGTTACCTGTGGTGATTAATCACTGTGGTTGACAGATTCTCAAAATCTTCTGTGATAGACTTATAATTTTTTCTATGTAGTCAGCTTCCAATCAATCAGGGAGTCCACGATGAATCAGGAAACACATTTGTTGACAAATAAAAGCTTATGTTCCATGCCAATCAATCCAACTGTGCCACAAATGTTCCAATTGCTAGCTGTGAAATATTACTCTGAGACACAGAATTTATGGTTGGAAAGAGCCAGTATCAATCTAGTTATCCTGCTTCATTTCAGCAGGTGCAACTTGCTATTCAGCAAGCATATCCAACTGTATTGATTCCAAGCATACATCCATCTTAGCCTAAACTCATACAGGTTCCTACTCTGAATAAATTTTGTAATATGTGGTTCCCAATTCCAATGATATTTTTAAGCTGGGACACTTTTAAAACTCAAATATAGCCCACAATTTTCCTTGCATGGCTAACAGGCCTGTTCTTATATATTGTTTTTAGAAAAAATAAATTAGTTTTGAAAATTTTATATGTTTCAATGAAATATGATCATATTTATATCACCACTTCTCCCACAAATCTCTCAATATCTCCTATAACTTCTTCTCACAACTTGACATATTTTTTAAATAATCTATTAAATCTAGTTATTTTAAATGCCCATACATACATGGATGTGGAGACATCCTCTGGGGCAAGGAAATCCTACCAGTGATCAAATCCTCGATTAAGAAAGATTTTTGTCCTTCCAAGTAATTATCAGCTTCCATTACCATCTCAGAGTAATGTGAAGCTTGGAGGACACCTTCCCCACAAAAAAAATTTAGATGGCTTGTCTTTATATAGGTCTTATTTATGTAACTACATGTACCATGAGATCATAATATTTATAACCATGTTATGCCCAGAAGATATTACAAAATAATTCTTACCATCTATCAGTTCCTACATTCATTCTTCTTCAGTGGTAAATTTAATATGGATGGTTTATTTTGCTGTGAACACATGGAGTTGCATATTTTGGATGAATGTTACAAGAAGTCATTGTGTAGACCAGATAACTCTGTTGATCAGGGCTGGCCTTGAACTCAGAGGGTCCACTTTCTTCTGTCTACCCAGTGCAGGGTTAAAGGCACTTGATACCATCACCACATGATAGTCTCCAGCACTTTGAACAGTTGTTCTCCAATATTAACTGTTGTCTACTGCAAAAGGTGGTTTCTCTGACCAAGATAGAGATTCAGTCATTTTAGCATATATATATATATATATATATATATATATATATATATATATATATGAAAGGCAATTTTATATCATGGTTTTTTAACAAATTAAAAATATTAGGTTTGAATCTAGAGACTATCACTTACAAAGACATAGGCTTGACCAGGATTAAAGAACCAGGAATAAAATTTACTTCTGTAAGATATATCTTTATTTTGGTAAGCAAGTGGTTGGAAATGTTGCCACCATTACACAAATAGTAATATCTTGCTTGATAGGTACATATTGTAGCAAGCAGAGCCAAAACCACTTGAGGTCAACATTTTTGTTTCTTCCTTAGAAGCATGAACAAAACTTTTCTGTACTATGAAAGGTAGGTAGTAAGCAGCTAGGAAGTTTCATAGTCCATTTGAAATTATCTGAATTCGTTATATATTTTTGCAATAGGATATGCCTATTAATTATTTTAAAGTGAGTGAACGTATAGATTAAGTTTTAAGAGCTTCATGTATATTTAACACATGCAAAGCTCATTGTTCAAAGAAATAGTATAAAATATGCTAATAAAAATGTTCCGGAAATAGATCCTTAAATTCAGAGGTTTGATAGCAAAGATTAAATTGGAAACTAGTCACTTTCATTTTCAACTTGATGAAACATACCTTTTCAAATATAGTTAACTGCTTGTATCAACATCATTAGTCTCCTGTATATGAGAAGACTGATAATTGGTATTTTACCTTTATACTAGTTTAGTTAATAGTTTTATATACATGGCAAGTGCATGAGTGGATTGTATATGTTATATTTTCAATATTTGGGTGTGATTTAAAGTGATAAAAAGGTATCATATTTAGCATTCACAGGAGGCTTTTAAAACTGGTTTGCAAAAGAATATGACAAACCAAAATAATGCTTGTGGAAATTACAATTTTTTCAAACTCTACAGAAGGTATGCTCAATTCTACACTATATCATTTTTCACTCCACTGATTATTGTGGCAGGTAATTTGGTTTTAAAAACTCTTCTATGCAGAAAACTTAATTTCTGATGACATATTTGTAATACCAATTCAGTAATACACTAGTCTAAAACTCTTGAGGCATTAATTGTTTATAAGTTATAAAAGAACAGGAACCCAAATTTCTATACTAATCACCTCTGGTTGACATTTTATTGGATTGATCACATAGAAACATACTTGTACATATGTTTAACCATCATTATGGAATATTATTTTACATTTAAGTTATTATGTTTTAGGCTTTGTGTCTGGAGAGAATATTGAAAGCTACACACCACACACCCATACATGTTTTTCTGTGTCTGAATTTTGACAGTTTCTCAGAAATTTGGAAATACCTAGACCTCAAGACCCAGCTATACAACTCCTGGGCATATACACAAAAGATATACAACTATATCACAATGACACTTGTTCAACTATATTCATAGCAGCTTTATTTCTAATGGCCAGAAACAGGAAATAACCTAGATGTCCCTCAACTGAAGAACAGAGAGAAAATGCAGTGTGTCTACACAGTGGATTACTATTCAGTTATTAAAAGCAAAGCAGTCATGAAACATGCAGGTAAATGAATGAAACTTGAGAACATCATTCTGAGTGAATTATCACAGAACCAGAAAGACATGTACAGAGTATACTAACTTATAAATGGTCACTACCATAAAGATCAGAATAGACATGCTACAGTCCATAGATACAGAGAAACTGAGTAATGAGGAGGTCCCAAGAGAAGATGTGCAAATCTCACTCAGAATAGAAAAATAGTCATTGGAGGTGGAGAGAGCAAACTGGAGAGGATAGAGAGCAAGAAGGAGAACAGGGACAGTGATTATGGTGGAGAGCATGGTGTGGAAGAATACTAAGATTGATAATGTAACTTGGTTGGGGGCATATTTGGGACCAGCTGCAGGCCTGGGACAGGGAAGATATTGGGAGTATGTGAGGGTGAGCCTAGCCAAGATTCCTACCAGATGGGGATATAGAGTCTGAAGTGGCTACCTTCTGTCTTAGCAGGCCTTTCAGAGGAGAGAGGGGGATATCATTCAACTCACAAAACCTTCAACCCACAATTAGTCTTGCCTACAAGATGTGTAGGTATAAAGATGGCACAGAGACTAAGGGAATAGCCAACCAATGAATGACTTGCCCAACTTGAGTCCCATCCCACGTAAGAGAGCCAAATTTTGACTCCAATAATGATATTCTGCAATGCTTGCAGATAGGAACCTAACATACCTGTCTCTTGAGAGGCCTCATCCTGCACTTGATGGAAACAGATACAGAGCCTCATAGGCAAACATCAGACAGAGCTCGAGGAATCTTCTGGAGGAGTGCGGAATAGGATTGAGCAATCCCACGGGGTCAACCACACCATAAGAAGACCTACAGGGTCAAATAACCTGGACCCAGAGGATCACAGAGACTGGGCTACCAACTAGGGAGCATGTAGCATCTGAAGCTCAGTCCTGTATACATTTGTAGTGAATGTGCAGCTTGCTACCTGGACTGCCTAGATGGGACTCAGTGGGAGAAGATGTGCCTAGTTCTGCTGGGTCTAGATATCCCAGGGTGGGATTATACCCAAGGGCAGCACCCCTTCACTGAGAAAAATGAGAGGAGGTAATAGGGGAAGGATTTGTAAGGGTGGGAGAAAAGGAGGGAGAAGGGCTGTGATTGAGATGTAAATAATAAATTATTGAATAGAAACAAAGGATATTTTAGTAAATATTCATACTGTGTAAATTCCATGCATTCGATATGATTTTATGAAATTTTCATGGAAATATCTGATTTGACACAAGGAAGCATGCATTATTTCCTTTAAAACTGTTTTGTTCCACCCTTAGGAGGGAAACTAAAATAATCATGGGGGATAAAGAGGGGGAAGGACCTGGGAGGGAGAGAGGGGAAAGGAGAAACAGGATCAGGTATGGGAAGAGAAGAGAGAAGTTTACAAGGTCAGAAATTGAACACAACATGTAGGGAGAATGGGAACTGGCAGTACTAGAAATTCCTAGATGCAAGGGAAGCAAGAGGTTCATAGGATCCAACAGGGATTACAATACCAAGATAACAAATATAGGGAAGGTAGAACCTGTAGAGACCATCTCCAGTAGATAGGAACAGCCCCCAGTTTGAGGAATGGAGCCACTCACCCATCTCAAAAATTTTAACACAGAAATGTTCCTATCTAAAGGAATTAAAGAGACAAACATGGTACAGAGACTGCAGGAAAGACCATCCAGAAACCTCCCCACCTAGGGATCTATCCCACCTGCAGACACTAAACCTGACACTTTTGCCGATCCCAAGACATGCTTACTGACAGTAGCTGATATAACTTTCCCCAGAGAGGCTCTGCCAGCACCTGACCAATGCGGATTTGGATACACATACCAACCATCAAACTGAGCCTGGAGACCCTAATGGAAGAATTAGGGGAAAGACTGAAGGAGCTAAAAGGTATTACAACCCCATATGAAGAACAGTATCAACCAACCTGACCAACCAGAGTTCCCAGGGACTAAACCAACCAAAGAGTACATGGAGGAAGCCAGAACTACAGATATATATGTCTGTCTGTCTATCTATCTATCTATCTATCTATCTATCTATCTATCTATCTATCTATCTCTATCTATCTATCTATCTATCTATCTATCTATCTATCTATCTATATATATATATATATATATATATATATGGTGGATGGCCTTATCTGACATCAATGAGAGAGGAGGCCCTTGGTTCTTTAGAAGCTTGATACCCCAGCATAGGGGAATGCTAGAGTAGTGAGGTAGGAATGAGGGGGTTGGTGGGGGAGCACCCTCATAGAGGCAAAGGGGAGTGGGGATGGATTGGTGGTTTGCTATGGAGAAACCAGGAAGAGGAAAAACATATGAAATGTAATTAAATAAAATAACCAATTAAAAACTAACAATCTTTTTTTTAGATTTATTCCTATATTGTTTCCTTGTGGCCTTAACAGACAGTAAAAGTGAGTGTGCACAGCTATGTATTGCTTTTTCATTTAAATGGGTTAATTTGTTCTGAGTTGCAGTTAGTCAGATTGTTAACTTTCTTGAGATAATTTTAGCCATTTTATACCACATTACAAATATTGAAAAAATTATTTTAACATAAAATATCTTATAAAAATTTTAAAACAAGTTTCTGAGGGTATCTCCCCCTCAGCCCCCTCTCCTCTAAAACCTTCATACCTTCTTCAAACCTGTGAATCCTTAATTCCCTTCCCCTACCCCATCTTACCTGCTTGCTGAATCCTCTGGAGCAAGCAGAGTTTCCCTGAGCAGCCTGCTATTATAGGGGTACTTCCATTCTCCTGCCACCTCTCTTTCCACCTTCATCAGACCTGCTGAGCCTGAACCATATAGGTATGCTTCCCTTCCCCAACCCATTTTCCTACTTGCTGATTCCTCTCCCACAAGACTGGACCTCTGTTCTCCCACCACCTCTTTACTCACCTTCATCAGATCATCAGCTCCTGAACCATACAGACCTGCAGATATGGAACCATACAACCAAAGGATGCCTTTCAGAGACCTGCCACACCAGGACCAATGATGTTACGTCCTCTCCCCCAATAGCTACTACAACAGGAACATCCAGGAACCAAAACCTTCCAGATGGATAAAGGTCATCAAAAGAAAACAAGCAATAAAAGTCATAGTAATTTTATACCTTCATAGCACAGCTACCCTTCTGCAAAAAGTCCTGGATAACTTACACAACCAAAAAACAAAAACAAAAACGAAAACAAAACAAACAAAAAAAGACCTTAACTCCAATCTTATAAAGATGATAGAGCCCTATAAAGAAGAAATGAATTATTTAAATAAACACAGGAAAATTATGAAACAGGTACAGTACTTTAAAGAGAAAAGAAATAAATCCCTGAAAGATATAAAGGAAGGTACAATAAAATAGGTGAACAAAAATAAAAAAATAAAATAAAAAAAACTGTGCAAGACCTGAAAGCATGAATTAATTTCCTGTTCTTAATTGCTCAATTAAAGTTATCCTCCTTTTCTGGGTGTTTACTAGAGGGAGGTGTATGTTTCAGAGTCTCACCTCATATCCCTGGCTTGCCTGGGACACACTATGAAGCTTAGCTTTGTACTCACAGAGATACATGTGCCTCTGCCTCCTGAGGTGCTGGGATTAAGGGTATGTGCTATCATCCCCAGCAAACTTTGCCTCTTTTGCAAGTTCTTGTTTTATTATATTTTTCGTTTAGATTCATTCATATATTTAGTGTAACTATGTTTTCCCTCTTGTATCTTTGTACACCATGGTTGACATGGTGTTTGTAGAGATGGGTGGAATGCAAAAATGAGAGTTACAGATGGTGTTGAGCCACCAGGTGATGGAGTGAACCAAATCAATGACCTCTGCAAGAGAACTACATGCTCTTAACCTCTGAGACATCTTTCAGCCTTTTTCATTTTGTCTTGATGTGTTGAATATTCTAGATGGTTCTTCTACATGTTATTATCAATGTCATCCTCCTCCTCAACATCATAATCATCATAGATTTCTGTTTTATACTAAGAAGAAAAGGAGAGCATTTGGTTTAGAACAGTTTGGGATAAGGTGGGAGTTTGGGAGTAGTTGCAGTAGGTAAACTGAAATCAGAATATATTGTATGAAATAATTCATTTTTAATTAAAATAATAAATAAAATATTTTTAAAAGACAGGAAAATATTGTTTCTTTACTGCTACCCATAGAGTAGTACTGAAAAAATACTAAATATTTATTATTGTTTAAAAGTCCACAATTATTATAATATTCTTTATCAAGAATTAAAACTACTGTGCATACATCAATCTTATAGGAAGAATAGGATTTTGGTAGCCACTTATTCCCTTTTTTCAATTATATAGATTTGTGAATGTGAGAGAAAATACTGAAAATGTTTTGAAGGATTTTGACTACTGTTCAACAAATTTCAGATCACTTTCATTCCATAAAGAAGAGACTTAATGTAGAATAACTGGATCTTTAAAAGTTCTTGTACTGAAATTTATAATAGACAATAAATAAAATATCAAAAATGCACTTTATTCTGTCACTTTCATAGTATCTAACATTGTGTTCATCCACAAAAATCACTAGGGAGATTATTATGGGCAAAATCTTCACAGTCCATTATCAGCATTATTGCTTTGAGACAACACTGTATGTGCACATTTTCATCACTCAATCAAATCCAATGAACATCTCAGACATTTTCAATCTTAGAACAATTTGCTTGGCATTGTTGAATACGATAGTGTTTCTACATGACATTTTGTTTCAATTGGTCATGAAGAAAGTGCCTTTTCATGCTATGGTTATTGAACTGACATCTGTAGTACCCAGTTTTCAAAGCAGTGAACCAAAATAAAGGTAGTGCTGCTAGGTTTATGAACTTAGTTTGAAAGCTCAGGAATGGAAAACTATAAAACTGAGTTAGTCCAATGATGTGGGCAATTTTCTTTCCTGAATAGAAAGTATTTTTCACAAAATGATGAAGGAATAGTTATGTAATATATGCTTATAAAAATCAATGAAGTACATAAAAACAAATCAACAATTAGTCATGAAATGGAGTCTTTATTTATCTGCTACTAAAGTAGGAAATTATAATTGTTAGTAATATGTTAGGGAAGGCAAGAAAGAATTATTATTCTCCTCTAACTATAAGTGGGATCTGAAATCTACTTTATTTTTGTGACACAAAATGCTATGTTCCTACATTCTCTGAAGGACAATTAGTAAACTATATTTCTTTTGAAATAGAGAAGATAAAGAAACTAATTCTAATATCACTTATAAGAAATATATTTAAATGAATCAATTTCTCACATTTTGACATGAAATTTTCCCTAAGATTCTTATATGTAACCACACATGTATGTATATGCACATACTAGTGTGACGACTAATAGGCCTATCTGTGCCGTAGATATTTAAAAGTGGAAAACACCTTAAATAGTTTGTGAGAATCTTTTCCCTGTACAAGGACTTCAGTCACAAACACACACACACACACACACACACACACACACACGAACACAAACACACACACACATGCACACACACACGCAGAGAGAGAGAGAGAGAGAGAGAGAGAGAGAGAGAGAATCACAGAGCAAAAAAAGTTAATAATTACAACAGATTTTGCAACAAACATATACAGTGCCTTAAATTCAGTCTGAATAAATATCCAGGATGATTGTTTACTGAGCATTGAACCACTTTTTTTTATTTTATTCAAAATGTGTCTCAATAATATGGGGCTTAAATCACTTTGCAGATAAATAAAATTTGATGTCAACATACATAGTTTCAGTCTCTGGAAACAAAGATTTATGTACACTTACTTATATACCTGTAAAATACTATTACATCTTTATAACTTTGGAAATCCATTTAAAATTATCACAAAAACCTGTTCGGAATTATTTTTGCTATACTATATTTTAATTTTATTTATAAATCTATTTTTTAAAGCTTGTATTCTCATGTACTCTTATAACAGGCTAGTGCCACTGCCACTGTAGATAAATGAGTTGACCTTGTTGATGTTCCTGCCTGTCGCAGGGAATTGAAAGCCCAGCTGAGAGCAATTACAGGCAATACTACTACCTTGGCAGGAGCTGTCAAGTCTCACATCACTGGACAGAAGCTGGATATGTGTATGCTGAATGACAGTCATAGCAATACAGCATTTCCAATTATCTTTTGAGAAAGGAGAAAGTGATGATTTTTTGAAAGCTTTTATTTTCCATGAAATAACTGAAAAGGAAAAATACAATTTGTGTGTGTGTGTGTGTGTGTGTGTGTGTGTGTGTGTGCGTGTGTGTGTGTGAATATCTCTCTGTGTACATTGGGTATGCATGTCTGTGTGTGTGCATGCACATGTGCATGCACGTGCTATGTGCTCTGTGTGTATATCTGTATGTGTTAAGGCATGGAAATGAGTGCATGAAAGTTTGTGCATCTGAGTGTGAAGGTCTGAAGTATATTTTTATAACTCTTCATCATTTTCAAGACAGAATTTGTTCCATTGAACTTGGGAAAGGGAAAACTTTTGAAATGTAAATAAAAAATATCCAATAAAAAGGAAACAAATAAAATTAACTCAAAAAAAGACAGAATTTTTTATTAACCTGTAATTCACCAATTAAGCAAGACTGCCAGATCAATGAGCATCAAGTATTGTACTTTCTCTGACTCACCAGTGCTAGGATTACACATCTGGTGTAAGACCTGAACTGGAGATCTGAATTAAGGTTCTCATACATTTGTGGCAAGACCTTTATTCACTGAAAGATTTACATACTCTCCAGCCTTGAGATATTCCACTAACTGTCGCCACCAGAGAGAAGGTGGGACTGGGAAAATGGAGCCGATAACTAAGTCAGCTTAAGACACAGACAATAGCCAACATTACTCAGAGCTTTAGAAAATTTAGACACTGAGGGTTAGGACAAAACACCAGCCTACAGATTGGGAAAGAATTTTCACCAACCCTACAACTCACAGAGTGCTAATATTCAAAATATATAAAGATCTCAAGAAGTTAGACCAAGAAATTGTATATTTACAAACTGGATACCATTCAGCTATTACAAACCAAGACACCAGAAATTTTTCAATCAAATGGGTAGAACTTGAGAGTATCATCCTGCATGAATTAATCCAGACCCAAAATGACAAGTATGGTATGTACTTACTGATGAGTGGCTATTAGCCTTAAAAGACAGGAAATCCATGTTTTATTCCACAAATCCAAAGAAGCTAAACAAAAGGGAAGGCCCAAGCAAGGATATTTGATTCTCACCCCTACGAGGAGATAAAATAGTCATAGGACAGAGATGGAGGCAGGGAACTGGTTAAGAGAAGGGGGTTAATGATCAGGTTTGGGGAGAGATGGGAGATGATCAGATGACCATGGGAATGAATGAAAATCTCGAGCTAGGTGGGCTGGTAGTGTGGGGGTGTCCTGGGAGCATCCTAGAGACTTCTCAGAGACCTGGGATAAGGAAGGCTCACAAGAATCTATGGGGGTTATCTTAGCTGAGATTCACAGCAATGGAGATATGAAACCTTAAGAGGTTACCTCCTATAGCCAGGCAGGTACCCAAGACCAAGAACAGAGATATCGACCTACCCACAAAAGTTTATACCTCAAATTTATCCTGCCTATCAGAAATGCAGGGACAGGGGATTGAGTAGAGACTGAGAGAATGACCAAGCAACAGCCAGCCTAACTAAAGAGTGATCACCCATTAATTTTTCACACTACTAATTATACTCTATTATGCTTGCACATAGAAATCTAGCATTGCTGTTCTCTGAAAGGCTCAATCCAGCAGTTAACTCACACAGTTTCAAAGACCCACAACTAAACATTGAATTGAACTTGGTGACTCTTTTGGAAAAGTGGGTGAAGGTTTAGGGGCCTGAAAGGGGATAGAAACTCCACAGGAACATCAACCATATCAACTAACATGTTCTGATAATTAACTATATTTTCCTCTATTAGTTTGCATTTGGCAAATGATAGGCATTTCAAAAGTTTTTATTTAAAAAACCCAAAGCCACAGAATCTTCTATTCTCTTCATAAAAAGTTCATTCTCACCCTCAGCCTAGCAAATGATATAGGAAAGATGATCTATAAAGTTGTCTCACACCTTGAAGATTGCATAATTAAGCACAACAGTGAAGACAGTATTGCTAAGAGTAAGGACCACTAAAATATGTCTGTTTTTAATGTGGGCCTTTATCCTAATAAATTTAAAAGTGGTGTCCTTTTTATTATGGAAACAAATCAAGAGAAGATTTTTCTGAAGATTTGTGGGCAGTCAATTTTGCATTTGCCCCAACGTAAAATTCAATAAATGGTGGCATTTACTGTCATATGTATTTTAAAATAACCTGAGAAGCTATTATATTAATGACTTTATCTTTTCTTTGTGAATTAAAAATTTTGGAGTCAGTTAGTTTTTTCAGTAGATAAAGATACCTGCTACCAAATCTGATGAACTGAATTTGATTCCTGTCAACCTTTTGAAAAAAGGAGAGAAGTTGTTATTTCATCTTCAAGGCACAATTGGACATGTGAGAATAGATATATGCATAGGCATGTAAGTATTCAGGCTTGTGTGTGCATGCACACACAAGATGTGATAAAACAAAGTTAAAATGAATTAGCAACTTTATTGAGGCCTAATTTCATGTGATAGACTAGATACTTGGAATACATGATGTAGCATCTTTATGTCTGGGACAGTTCTGGAAGGTGTTACTCATTCTGGAGAAGGCCTTCTAGGAAATAACCTCACAGACCCATCCATAGGTAAGTTGTTTCTCTATCTAATACAACGAGATCAACTAGCACAATATCTATAGCCAATAATTCCTATGCCATTAACTGAAAAGAATATAGTTTCTCTATGAATTGCTTTTGCAATTTGACAAACATGGCTTAATTATATTATAGAGAGCAAATGAATTACATAATGAATATATATTATTGACATGAGTATTGTAATATTGAGGATCGTAGTGACCTTAGTGGGTCAGGCTCAGAGAAATGTCCAAACATTCACCTGGTCAGAGTACAGATATTCACAGGGTGTGCAGAAATTATCAACTGCAGCTTTCTGATCTTGATTGTTCATTTTATATACTGAAACTGTTAAACATAGCTTCTTCTTTCAGGAAGACTGAAGTCTAAGTCTGCTCCTCTACTGAGATATCTTATTGACATTAACTAACCTGCCTCTTCTCATTCATATTGTTTAACTTCAACATTTGTCTATTGGTTATTTAAAAGTGGTATAATTTATATATTTTAAAATCTAGATATGTTCCAGTTACCAGGGATAAGTAGTAAAATCTCCAGTTATATTGCTGTGAATATTTTTCTTTTTCACTACGATCATGTTCTTAATAGTGTAATAGAAAGTTTGAGAATTCATCAATACGAAATAACAGGCCATGAAATAGTGCAACAAAATACAAAATTTTATGCAGAATATTGGCAAGAAAATTGAAAGCATGGCACTGGGATGTTGGTGAGTTAAAGTGCGGTTGTTTTTAACTAATTTCACATTTTTATTTTTTAATTGATAAAAAGAAAATAGAAAATACTTTCTGTGTTAAAATCATCTACCTTAAGTGATCCGTAGTTAATAGGTTGCCCTTCCAGAGGACACAGCATTATTATAGCACCGTAGTTAATAGGTTGCCCTTCCAGAGGACACAGCATTATTATAGCACTGATATAATCAGTCTCAACTGCTTGTAAACTCTATTTCTGGAGAATTTAATACCATACACTGGGCTCCATAGGTACCAATTATGTACATGGTGTACAGACCTACATGTAGGTAAGACATCCATACACATTAGTACAAAAGAAATCAAAGCATCCACCTCAAGCATTTAAGAATTTTGTGAGTAAACAAGGTAGACATTGTTCCATTTTAATGAAAGATTTCATTATGAATATGGTAAATTATATTATAAACCTCAATAGATCTAGAGTCACCTATGAGACAAGCCATGGATATATGTATGAGGGAGACTCTGAAATGGGTTAAGTGGGATAAAACAATATACCCAAAATATGGGTAGAATCAATCCATAAAATTGAGTCCCAAATTGGATAAAGAGGAGGTAATTAGTAGTCTTCATCTGTCTCTGCTTCAAGACTGAGGATATCATGTGACCAGAGAGCCAATGCTGCTGCTGCTGCTGCTGCTGCTGCTGCTGCTGCTGCTGCTGCTACTACTACTACTACTACTACTACTACTACTACTACTACTACTACTACTACTATTACCACCAGCATGCCTTTTCTGGGAGACATGATGGACTATATTCTCAAGTTGTTATAGCTCATCTCTTGCTCAGGGTGACTTACTCTGATATGTTTATCATAGTAGTAAGAAAAGTAACTCACAAAACTAGAATAAAAAAATCTTAACACCTAATTAATATTTTTGTTAGGTACCATAAACAAATGAATTAATTATGTTCAGAATTTTCCTTAATTATTAAAAGAATCTTTAGTATATATACATACATGTCAAATGCCGCCATGCTGAAGAGGCAGCATGACACAGTTCTCACTCCTGGAGCAGAGCTAGCACGGTGTGCATCTGATGAATATTGACATTTACAAGGCATAAGGCTTATTTTTATAGTGATGTATATATTTTCATGTTCCTCCTTTGGGTAATGTTTTCCTTGTTAAAGTTAATGAATCCAGGATAATTAGAAACATCATGGGTTTGGAAGGTGAGAATGGTTTCCTTAGCAAAATGGTAAATGCTGTGACCTTCAGGACAGCACTTAAGGCTGTAGGAAAGAATTCTGAATGCATGAGCTGAAGAATGTATAATTTTTCAACTATGCAAAATATAATGGTGCAGTATGAATTGTATAAACGTCTTTAGGGACCTAAAAGAACAGAGACAACAGCAATAACAAGCCTTATTGTCAGAAAGATACAAAGGCAAGCATATCTCTGACAAAGATTCCTGAGGTCAAGGACAATCTAGGACAGAGCAAGTTTAAGTCCAGGTGTGATGGGAGTAGCAATCTCAGGATGGGGTCCCACCAACCTAAACTTATTGTTTATTCTTACAAAGGCAGACAGATCTCTGAGTTCATTTGCTATATTAAAAATTAGGGCCTTATGAATATTTAAAAATCACCATGTGAGTAACTTATAAACCCAGCCTCTAACTTGCATATTATAAAGCACATTTATAGAGAAAAAAAGTATGTGTTGTCTCTTTCTAAGAATGATGGAGCTAAAATGATAAAATGCTGTTTAATGAGATAATCAAAAGGGAACCGGTGTAAGCACTTGAATTGGCATACAGAAAAAAATGTCTGGGCTTTGGTCTGCTAGTGATGAACTGTTTAGAGAGTTATAGTAATTCCATTTTAGAATTTGTTTGGCAGGTTTTCTGACATTGGTCAGAAAGTCCACAAATTTTTTTTCTAATAGATTTTCTGACTTTGGTAAGGAAATCCAAAAATTTTGTTTAGCAGGTTTTATGATTTTGGTACAAAAATCCAATAACTTTTCTACCAGCTTTTCTGACTTTGGTTATAAAACCTGTGAGCTCACCAGAAAGCTTCTAGAATTTTTTTCTAGTAATAATTGTCTTAAGCAAAGATCTATCTAGGAAAAAATCTTGATCAGACTACAGAGCTGTCAGCTTGTACCCGTTATCAACTGTGAGTAGTTCTTTTGCTGTTCCAAAACACCATTTCCCCAGGAACCCCTCTCCAATCCTAGGCTGATCTTTGGCACATATACATGCACACACACACACACACACACACACACACACACACACACACACACACACACACCCCTCATAAAGAGAGTTTAGCTTTTTTATATATATTTTTTCCTTTTATTGGATTTTTTATTTACATTTCAAATGTTATTCCCTTTCCCGGTTTCCTAGACATAAGCCCCCCTATCCCACCCTCCTACCCTACTTCTATAAGGGTGTTCCCCTCCCCATTGACTCCCCATTCCTTCCCCCCGACATTCCTCTACACTGGGGGTCCGGTCTTTGGAGGACCAAGTGCTTCTCCTTCCATTGGTGCCCAACAAGGCCATCCTCTGCTACATATGCAGTTGGAGCCATGAGTCAGTTCATGTATAGTCTTTGGGTAGTGGTTTAGTCCCTGGGGGCTCTGGTTGGTTGGCCTTGTTGTTCTTATGGTGTTGCAAGTTTCTTCAGCTCTTTCAAACCTTTCTCTAATTCCTCCAATGGGGATCCGGTTCTCAGTTTAATGTTTTGCTCCTAGCATTCGCCTATATATTTGACATGTTCTGGCTGTGCCGCTCAGGAGACATCTATATCCGGTTCCTGTCAGCATGCACTTCTTAGTTTCATCAATCTAATCTAGTTTTGGTGACTGTATATGTATATGGGCTGTATACCCATGTGGGGCAGGCTCTGAATGACTGTTCCTTCAGGCTCTGCTCCAAACATTGCCTCCATATCCCCTCCTATGAATATTTTTTGTTCCGCCTTTTAAGAAAGAGTGAAGCATCTGCACTTTGGTCATCCTTCTTCAGGTTCATGTGGTCTGTGGACTGTATCTTGGGTAATTCAAGCTTTTAGGCTAATATCCACTTTTTTTTTATTATTAACTTGAGTATTTCTTATATACATTTCGAATGTTATTCCCTTTCCCGGTTTCCGGGCAAACATCACCCTCCCCCCTCTCCTTCCTTATGGGTGTTCCCCTCCCCACCCTCCCCCAATTGCCGACCTCCCCCCAACAGTCTAGTTCACTGGGGGTTCAGTCTTAGCTGGACCCAGGGCTTCCCCTCCCACTGGTGTTCTTACTAGGATATTCATTGCTACTTATGAGGTCAGAGTCCAGGGTCAGTCCATGTATAGTCTTTAGGTAGTGGCTTAGTCCCTGGAAGCTCTGGTTGCTTGGCAATGTTGTACATATGGGGTCTCGAGCCCCTTCAAGCTCCTCCAGTTCTTTCTCTGATTCCTTCAACGGGGGTCCTATTCTCAGTTCAGTGGTTTGCTGCTGGCATTCGCCTCTGTATTTGCTGTATTCTGGCTGTGTCTCTCAGGAGCGATCTACATCTGGCTCCTGTCGGCCTGCACTTCTTTTTGCTTCATCCATCTTGTCAATTGGGGTGGCTGCACATGCATGGGCCACATGTGAGCAGGCTCAGTGAATGGGGTGTTCCTTCTGTGTCTGTTTTAATCTTTGCCTCTATATTCCCTGCCAAGGGTATTCTTGTTCCCCTTTTAAAGAAGGAGTGAAGCATTCACATTTTGATCATCCGTCTTGAGTTTCATTTGTTCTAGGCATCTAGGGAAATTCAAGCATTTGGGCTAATAGCCACTTATCAATGAGTGCATATCGTGTGTGACTTTCTGTGATTGGGTTACCTCACTCAGGATGATATTTTCCAGTTCCAACCATTTACCTACGAATTTCATAAAGTCATTGTTTTTGATAGCTGAGTAATATTCCATTGTATAGATGTACCACATTTTCTGTATCCATTCCTCTGTTGAAGGGCATCTGGGTACTTTCCAGCTTCTGGATATTATAAATAGGGCTGTGATGAACATAGTGGAGCACAAGTCTTTGATATATGTTGGGGAATCTTTTGGGTATATGCCTAAGAGAGGTATAGCTGGATCCTCAGGCAGTTCAATGTCCAATTTTCTGAGGAACCTCCAGACTGATTTCCAGAATGGGTGTACCAGTCTGCAATCTCACCAACAATGGAGGAGTGCTCCTCTTTCTCCGCATCCGCGCCAGCATTCGCTGTCACTTGAGTTTTTGATCTTAGCCATTCTCACTGGTGTGAGGTGAAATCTCAGGGGTTGTTTTTTTTGCATTTCTTTATGACTAAAGATGTTGAACATTTTTCTTTAGGTGTATCTCAGCCATTCGGCATTCCTCAGCTGTGAATTATTTGTTTAGCTCTGAACCCCATTTTTTAATAGGGTTATTTGTCTCCTGTGGTCTAACTTCTTGAGTTCTTTGTATATTTTGATATAAGGCCTCTATCTGTTGTTGTAGGATTGGTAAAAGATCTTTTTCCCAATCTGTTGGTTTGATTTTGTCCAAACCACAGTGTCCTTTTTGCCTTACAGAAGCTTTGCAGTTTTATGAGATCCCATTTGTCGATTCTTGATCTTAGAGCATAAACCATTGGTGTTTTGTTCAGGAAATTTTTTCTGTGCCCTAATGTGTTCCATACATATTCCTAGTTTTTCTTCTATTAGTTTGAGGTATCTGGTTTGATGTGGAGGTCCTTGATCCCTTGGACTTAAGCTTTGTACAGGGTGATAAGCATGGATCGATCTGCATTCTTCTACATGTTGACCTCCAGTTGAACCAGCACCATTTGCTGAAAATGCTATCTTTTTTTCCATTGGATGGTTTTGGCTCCTTTGTCAAAAAATCAAGGCCCATAGATGTGTGGATTCATTTCTGGGTCTTCAATTCTGTTCCATTGGTCTATCTGTCTGTCTCTGTACCAATACCATGCAGTTTTTATCACTATTGCTCTGTAATACTGCTTGAGTTCCTGGGATAGTGATTCCCCCTTAAGTCCTTCTATTGTTGAGGATAGTTTTAGCTATCCTGGGTTTTTTGTTATTCCAGATGAATTTGCAAATTGTTCTGTCTAACTCTTTGAAGAATTGGATTGGTATTTTGATGGGGATTGTATTGAATCTGTAGATCCCTTTTGGTAAAATGGCCATTTTTACTATATTAATCTTGCCAATCCATGAGCATGGGAGATCTTTCCATATTCTGAGGTCTTCTTCAATTTCTTTCTTCAGAGTCTTGAAGTTCTTATTGTACAAATCTTTTACTTGCTTGGTTAAAGTCACACCGAGGTACTTTATATTATTTGGGTCTATTATGAAGGGTGTCGTTTCCTTAATTTCTTTCACAGGTTGTTTCTCCTTTGTGTAGCGGAAGGCTACTGATTTATTTGAGTTAATTTTATACCCAGCCACTTTGCTGAAGTTGTTTATCAGCTTTAGTAGTTCTCTGGTGGAACTTTTGGGATCACTTAAATATACTATCATATCATCTGCAAATAGTGATTTTTTTTTTATTAACTTGAGTATTTCTTATATACATTTTGAGTGTTATTCCTTCCTGCTTCCGGCAAACATCCCTTCCTCCCCTTCCTTAATGGGTGTTCCTCCCCACCTCCCCCATTGCCACCTCCCCTGACAGTCTAGTTCACTGGGGGTTCAGTCTTAGCAGGACCTAGGCTTCCCTTCCACTGGTGCTTTTACTAGGATATTCATTGCTACCTATGAGGTCAGAGTCCAGGTCAGTCCCATGTTAGTCTTTAGGCAGTGGCTTAGTCCCTGGAAGCTCTGTTGCTTGGCATTGTTATACATATGGAGTCTCAAGCCCTTCAAGCTCTTCCAGTTCTTTTCTCTGATTCCTTCAACGGGGACCTGCTTCAGTTCAGTGGTTTGCTGCTGGCATTCGCTTCTGTATTTGCTGTATTCTGGCTGTGTCTCTCAGGATCGATTTACATCCGGCTCCTGTCTAGTCTGCACTTCTTTTGCTTCATCCATCTTGTCTAATTGGGTGGCTGTATATGTATGGGCCATATGTGGGCAGGCTCTGAATGGGTGTTCTTCTGTGTCTGTTTTAATCTTTGCCTCTCTATTCCCTGCCAAGGGTATTCTTGTTCCACTTTTAAAGAAGGAGTGAAGCCTTCACATTTTGATCATCCGTCTTGAGTTTCATTTGTTCTAGGCAACTAGGGTAATTCAAGCATTTGGGCTAATAGCCACTTACCAGTGAGTGCATACCATGTATGTCTTTCTGTGATTGGGTTAGCTCACTCAGGATGATATTTTCCAGTTCCAACCATTTGCCTACGAATTTCATAAAGTCGTTGTTTTTGATAGCTGAGTAATATTCCATTGTGTAGATGTACCACATTTTCTGTATCCATTCCTCTGTTGAAGGGCATCTGGGTTCTTTCCAGCTTCTGGATATTATAAATAAGGCTGCGATGAACATAGTGGAGCACGTGTCTTTTTTATATGTTGGGGAATCTTTTGGGTATATGCCCAAGAGAGGTATAGCTGGATCCTCAGGCAGTTCAATGTCCAATTTTCTGAGGAACCTCCAGACTGATTTCGAGAATGGTTGTACCAGTCTGCAACCTCACCAACAATGGAGGAGTGTTCCTCTTTCTCTGCATCCTCGCCAGCATCTGCTGTCACCTGAGTTTTTGATCTTAGCCATTCTCACTGGTGTGAGGTGAAATCTCAGGGTTGTTTTTCTTTTGCATTTCCCTTATGACTAAAGATGTTGAACATTTCTTTAGGTGTATCTCAGCCATTCGGCATTCCTCAGCTGTGAATTATTTGTTTAGCTCTGAACCCCATTTTTTAATAGGGTTATTTGTCTCCCTGTGGTCTAACTTTCTTTTTGAGTTCTTTTGTATATTTTGGATATAAGGCCTCTATCTGTTGTAGGATTGGTAAAGATCTTTTCCCAATCTGTTGGTTGCCGCTTTGTCCTAACCACAGTGTCCTTTTGCCTTTACAGAAGCTTTGCAGTTTTATGAGATCCCATTTGTCGCTTCTTGATCTTAGAGCATAAGCCATTGGTGTTTTGTTCAGGAAATTTTTCCCAGTGCCCATGTGTTCCAGATACTTCCCTAGTTTTTCTTCTATTAGTTTGAGTGTGTCTGGTTTGATGTGGAGGTCCTTGATCCACTTGGACTTAAGCTTTGTACAGGGTGATAAGCATGGATCGATCTGCATTCTTCTACATGTTGATCTCCAGTTGAACCAGCACCATTTGCTGAAAATGCTATCTTTTTTCCATTGGATGGTTTTGGCCTTTGTCAAAAAATCAAGTGACCATAGGTGTGTGGGTTCATTTCTGGGTCTTCAATTCTATTCCATTGGTCTATCTGTCTGTCTCTGTACCAATACCATGCAGTTTTTATCACTATTGCTCTGTAATACTGCTTGAGTTCAGGGATAGTGTTTCCCCCTGAAGTCCTTTTATTGTTGAGGATAGTTTTAGCTATCCTGGGTTTTTTGTGATTCCAGATGAATTTCTAAATTGTTCTGTCTAACTCTTTGAAGAATTGGATTGGTATTTTGATGGGGATTGTATTGAATCTGTAGATCGCTTTTGGTAAAATGGCCATTTTTACTATATTAATCCTGCCAATCCATGAGCATGGGAGATCTTTCCATCTTCTGAGGTCTTCTTCAATTTCTTTCTTCAGAGTCTTGAAGTTCTTGTTGTAAAAATCTTTTACTTGCTTGGTTAAAGTCACACCAAGGTACTTTATATTATTTGGGTCTATTATGAAGGGTGTCGTTTCCCTAATTTCTTTCTCGGCTTTTTTCTCTTTTGTGTAGAGGAAGGCTACTGATTTATTTGAGTTAATTTTATACCCAGCCACTTTGCTGAAGTTGTTTATCAGCTTTAGTAGTTCTCTGGTGGAACTTTTGGGATCACTTAAATATACTATCATATCATCTGCAAATAGTGATATTTTGACTTCTTCTTTTCCGATCTGTATCCCCTTGACCTCCTTTTTTTGTTGTCTGATTGGCTAGAACTTCAAGAACTATATTGAATAAGTAGGGAGAGAGGGCAGCCTTGTCTAGTCCCTGATTTTAGTGGGATTGCTTCAAGTTTCTTCCATTTAGTTTAATGTTAGCTACTGGTTTGTTGTATATGGCTTTTTTACTATGTTTAGGTAGGGCCTTGAATTCCTATTCTTTCCAGGACTTTTTTTTATCATGAAGGGTGTTGAATTTTGTCAAATGCTTTCTCAGCATCTAATGAAATGATCATGTGGTTTTGTTCTTTCAGTTTGTTTATATAATGGATCACGTTGATGGTTTTCATATATTAAACCATCCCTGCATGCCTGGGATGAAGCCTACTTGATCATGGTGGATGATTGTTTTGATGTGCTCTTGGATTCGTTTGTTAGAATTTATTGAATATCTTTTTGTCGATATTCATAAGGGAAATTGGTCTGAAATTTTCTTCTTTTGTTGGGTTTTTGTGGTTTAGGTATAAGAGTAATTGTGGCTTCATAGAAGGAATTCGGTAGTGCTCCATCTGTTTCAATTTTGTGGAATAGTTTGGATAATATTGGTATAGGGAGGTCTTCTATGAAGGTCTGATAGAATTCTGCACTAAACCCGTCTTGACCTGGGCTCTTTTTGGTTGGGAGACCTTTAATGACAGCTTCTATTTCCTTAGGAGTTATGGGGTTGTTCAACTGGTTTATCTGTTCCTGATTTATTCGTACCTGGTATCTGTCTAGAAAATTGTCCATTTCTGCAGATTTTCAAGTTTTGTTGAATATAGGCTTTTATAGTAAGATCTGATGATTTTTTGAATTTCCCTCTGAATCTGTAGTTATGTCTCCCTTTTCATTTCTGATTTTGTCAATTTGGATACACTCTCTGTGTCCTCTCATTAGTCTGGCTAAGGGTTTATCTATCTTGTTGATTTTCTCAAAGAACCAACTTTTCGTTTTGTTGATTCTTCCTATGGTCCTTTTTGTTTCTATTTGGTTGATTTCAGCTCAGAGTTTGATTATTTCCTGCCTTCTACTCCTCCTGGGTGTATTTGCTTCTTTTTGTTCTAGAGCTTTTAGGTGTGCTGTCAATCTGCTGACATGTGCTCTTTCCTGTTTCTTTCTGCAGGCACTCAGAGCTATGAGTTTTCCTCTTAGCACAGCTTTCATTGTGTCCCATAAGTTTGGGTATGTTGTACCTTCATTTTCATTAAATTCTAAAAAGTCTTTAATTTCTTTCTTTACTTTTTTACTTTTTTTTAAAATTTTTTTCTTTAATGAGAGGAGAGTAGAAGGAGGGAGAAGTAAAGGCTGACCATGAGCATGTGGAGGGAAGGGGGGAGGGGAACGGGGAGAGCAGGGAGCAAGAGAAGAAAGAGAGGACTCTTTCTTTATTTCTTCCTTGACCAGGTTATCATTGAGAGTTTAGCTTTTTAACTCAATGTGTTGCAACATTTCACTTTTTAGAGTATAATTCATTTTATGGCTCTCAAAAAGTCATTTCTCTTGTTCTTTTAATCCAAAAACTATGAATTACATAAAAAAAATATTGATTCAAGGTTTAGAGATGAAAATGTGAGGACTTAAAATCATTTTTAATAAAGTTGGTTCTGGTGGACATATGAGCCATACCTTGTTGAAAATCTCCTTTGACTTATAAGCAGCATCCTCCATTTTGTTTTTGTTTGTTTGTGTGTGTGTGTGTGTGTGTGTGTGTGTGTGTGTGTGTGTATGTGTGTATGTCGTTGTTCTTGAAACTTCTATTTCATTATTTACAACCATTCTATTTTTCTCTTAAGAATACCTATTTTCCCTATAATCTTTCTGTGGGATTTTTTTTAAAATGCCTATCATTAAATAAATTTATACTATAATGTTCGTATTAGTGATTGCCTTGGTTTGGATATTTCTAGATATAAAATACATCATGAAACACTTTTAGTTTCTTAGAGTATTTGTCTTTCAAATCATTGCTAATTGACTATTGTTATATTTAAAACTTTTTGAAATAGCAAGTATCAGGTGTGGGATGTTTGGGAACATGACTGCATGACACAGTTTTAGCTACAAAAGCATCATCAAACCTGAATAATGCAACAGTGGCTTTTTAATATACAAATGAAATTGCTTTTTCTTGTATGCTTTTTTGTTTTGCCTTTTTCTATACAATATTTGTCCTCATATATTTCTCTGATAAAAATTTCTGAGAAAGGTATTGTGGTTATTACTAGAGAAGAAAACAGCTTCTATATTAGGAACAAATTGCTCTGGCCCTGACCATTCAAGTAGCCAAGTCAGGCATAACAGTAAAAGGGGTTGTGGGTGGAGAGGCTGACTTCCTTAATTTTTCTTTGGAAAATTGTATCCAACTCTTGATGATTAGTTTGTACCAGAACACATTTGGAGTAGGCAATGTATTTGAGAAATCTCAAGTTTAGTAGTTATGAGAATTGAAGACTCCAAGGAACAGGAACATTGGACCTTGGTCACTAAGGACAGAAGTGTCTATAGAAACTACAAGGTATAAGATAGAGGAAGAAATAGCTGGGTCAACTGGATTAGTGTAATGGTGAGATCCCCATGGGGAGATCTCTAATAATAGAAAATTTGATTCAAAATATTATTAGGGAAAATTAGAAGTCATATGTATAATAAAAAATTAAAAGGATAGACAAGTTTGGACCCCATGAAGATGCTACTGAATTAGTGTACTGACCTTCCTGGAAATATTGGAATATATTGATTTGATCTCCTGGCATCCTTTGCCTAATGAAATTGAGATGGACATTCTAATACATAGAATTCAATCTTATGAAGGAGGGCTGGGGAAGCTGCAAGAGGAAGTAATATTGCACATTGAATGGAGTTGGAAAATTTTAGAAATAGATATTTGGATAAGTTTAATAAATTGAAGGGAGAAATTTTGCAGATATAGTCAGGCTAAAAATATTAACATTACCATGACTGGGTTGCACTTTTCTGTTTTTGTGCTAATGCTGTATCCACAAGTTTATGCTCAGATGACCTGCGATTTGGAGGTTTTTCTAAGAGTTAAATGTTCATATATAATTTGTTTTTGCAGACAATGAATTGGGACATTGTTTGTGTATTGTTCTTTCTGGTGACATAGTTCCATGGCATTTTTTTCAGGAAAAATACTGATCTTGAAGAAATAATGAAAATTCTTTTGATTATGTATTGTTTTATAACAAGAAAGTGTGTAATCAATACAGGAATGAAGTGAACAAGGTATAATATAGAGGAGAGTGAGAGAGAGGGGAAGAGGGAGAGGGAGAGGGAGAAGGAGAGACAAAGACTGCAAGCTATCTCTGAATGCACCTTCAGAAGAACAATGAATCACCTGTCAGCAAAACACCTGCAATAAATGTGAGGATTCTGATTTCCTGCCGATCAATACTCCTATTCTCAAGAACCCAAAAATGACTAAGGCTAGTCCTCAGCAAGTGAGATGATAAATAGATACATTTACCATCAAACCTTGTGACCTCAGTTTGAACCCTAGAACCCACAAAGAAGGAGAGAATACAGTCTTGCAATGTGTACACTGTCCAAAACACAAACACATATGCACGTACACACACACACACACACACACACACACACACACACACACACTAAATACAAAAACAAAGTTAAACCCTAAAATTAGAGATCAACTGTAAATGAAATCCAACTTTTAAGGTTTAAGCACTAAAATAGCAAATAGTTAATAAATGTGAGAAATATAAATTATTAGAAACTGTGAGAGATGCAAAACTAATTTTTAAATCTCTTGTTAAATTATATATATATATATATAATCTGAAGAAAAGTGTTGATTGCTATCTTGGCAAGCAAGTCTGTTACATGTGTGTACATATTCATTTTACTGTATTCTTTTGAAATCCAAAAGTGGAATTTCAACTTAGTTTTTAAGTAAATCATGGAAATAACTGCCTGTATACATATCACTCAAATACACATGAAGATTGTACTTGTTTTGGATTTGCTCTCATTTTAATGCATACTTTAAAATTTGGAAGTACTGACAGCTTTATAGAAAATATTTTAAATTACAATATTCATAATAGTTATGATTAAATGTTAAATGATAAATAGCCTATATCACTTCCCTGGCTGAGTCAGGAAATTAAGTACATTGAGAATCTACAAAATATGTAAAGTCCACTTAAATCTCCACATGGAAATGCATACAGAGAAAATGCGATCCAGTGTAATTTGCAGGATGTGATATTTTGGTCAAGATTTGACAAGGGACAATAGATTTTCATTGAATGTGAAATATTTCTTTTTGAGTAGGTCACTGCTCAATGTAAGATTATTTCCATGTACGGATAATTGAGCTATGTTTTCATATAACCTTAGGCAAGAAGGAATCATTTAGTGCATTGAAGTAGGAATGCACCATTCCAATTGCTTGAGCAAGTTTTGCTCAACGTGAAAACGGCTTAGATTGTGAACTACCTACTTTAACTGCCACAGTCTTAATATATATAATAGTGCTGTGCAAAACTTGACAATTTTTTCAAAATAGTCATGCTTATAAAGTTACTACGAAATCCAGAATTAATGAATATTCAAATATTATTTGTAAATTGTCTATAAGATTAGATATTTTCAAACCTCTGTCAACATTTTCATCATTTGATCAACACATGACCCCATTTTATGCATATTTGTTCTTTAAGATAACTGCTTCAACATATATTGCTAATTCATTAACATTATCTTCAGGCTAATTACTATAGAATTCATGATTGAATGAATATCTTCTAAGACAAATATGTTCATATGGTATATTAGAGTCTTCTATCACAAGAAATGCCAGATTTCATTTTAATGGATAATATTAATAATAACATCTAATCTTACAATATGTTTAAGTCTACCAACCAACAATACAGTAATAAACTATGGAAAACCTGTATGATTTTTCTTAATATTTAAAGTAAGAATGCAGATGGTTTGTTTCAATCTAAATAAGCATATATATATATGCATATATATATATATATATCAGTTGAATCAAATGTTTTGCCACTCTGCATATATCTATAAATGAGTGAATTATCATAAGTATTGATTTTGGAATTGGAAATAAATATGCTGACAAATTTGCATATATCGAACATAAGGAGTAATGTAAACTGTAAATATGAATGATATGCATAAAAATTAAAAACTCAACTCAAAGATGACTAACTCACATTTCTTATGATGTAGACTTCTTATGACATAACTTTAACATTTTATATTTTGGAAGGAAAAGGAAGACATAAATTTAAAATGTCTGAAAGCACCAGAGAACTAAATAACTGTTATCTGCAAATTTCATAAGTTCCTAAACTGCCACTATATTTTGTCTCAATAGTTATAGGTATTTAAATAATTAATTCCTTGTCTTTGATATTGTATTGTAAAACAGAATACCTAATCTTTCCCCCATCAGAGAGCAATGTATTTGTAACTCATTTATATAAGATTAAAAACTAAGAATCGTTTTTTGTTTTTTTTTTACATTTCATTAGTGTTATATTTGACAACTTTAGAGTATTTGATTACCCAGATGATCTGGTATTTTTTCAGGAAATGCTTTATCACACTTATTGAACAAAATAAAAATGAAAACACCTCTAATCATGGTGTTGGGTACCTGTAATCCTAATATTCTGGAAGTGGAAGCAGTTGAATGTTGTAGTAAACAACCTAATATACATGGTAAATTTGAAGTCATCATGGGCAATTTGAGCCCCGGTTTTAAAACTACCACCAATCCACAACAGAAATGAAGGAAGACACTTCTACTTCATGTATTACTTTAATATTGCATAAAATTTGGCTTTAATATTTTGGTTATTAATTTTTTCTTTCTTTTTTTTATTTAAAAACAAGAACTTCCTTGGCCAATCCACAGAGGCCTCTACTGTCCTCCTGCCTACACCTTTGCAAGTACAAAGAGGATATATGAACACTATTTACAAAGCTACAATTATATATGCATATTGTAAAAAATGAGAACTAAGATATATATATATATACATATATATATAAATATCTGTCTATCTGTGTGTGTATACACACACACACACACACACACATACATATATATATATATATATATATATATATATATATATATATATAATCTCACATATAGGTTTAGGGAATAATTTTTCCCAATCTGTAAGATTCTCAATAAACTTTTTTTTTCCTTTGCCTTACATACGTTTCCAGTATCATGAGGTGTTATTTATCTATTTGTTGATCTTAGAGTTTGAGTCACTGGTATTCCTGTGCAATGTGTTCAAGGCAATTTTCACTTTCTCTTCCATTAGATTTAGTATATCTGGTTTTATGTTGAAGTTGGACTTGAACTTCATATCATGAGATAAATATGGATGTATTTGCATTGTTCTACATCCAGACTGACAGTTAGATCAGCACCATTTGTTGAAGATGCTTTAGCATGGCTAACCTTTGAACTCTACCAGATCGTCTGAAACAGATGCAGACTCTCACAACCAAGCATTTAACTGAGATTGGGGACCCCTATGGAAGACTTAGGGGAAGGATTGAAGGACATGAAGAAGATACGAAGTCTACAGGAAGACCAAAAGTGTCAACTAACTTGGTCCCCTTTGAGCTCCCAGAGACTAAGCCACCAGCTAAAGAGCATACATGGGCTGGTCCAAGATGTAAGTTACATATGCAGCAGAGAACTGCCTTGTATGGACTCAGTGAGAGAGGAAGACCCTAATCCTGTAGAGATTTGATGCCTCAGGAAGGGAGGATAGCTGGAGAAGGGGGCAGCCTGTCAGAGGCAAAGGGAAAAAATATGGAGGAAGTACTCTACAAGAAGGTCCTAAAGATGAGGCAACACTTGGGATGCAAATAAATAAAATAATTAATTAATAAGGAAATAAAATAAGAAAAAATAAGAAAGCATGAGTCTAGATGCTTTGGCCCTTAAGCCATCATGGTTTCAGAATAGTTAAATTCATATTTTCCTTAACAATATGCTTATCCATTTTGCTACATTTTAATCATAGAATAGAAATTGCTTATTGTGGCTGCAACCCGGATACAAAACATTATGAAACATCCATAATAATTTGAAATGTATAAATGTCTACTACATTTTTGTTTTTGGTTAAAAATTTGAAAACATCTGTTAATAGGCATTGAAATGAACACACATGGATTTTATTTTTTTGTGGGTAAACTTTCTGAGATGAAAATAATAAGTAAAGAAATGACAAGAAGTAAAGACAGGCCAATAAATTTCTAGTAGCTTCAAGTGATTTATCTAAAGTGACCATCATTAATAATGGAATTTATATTGACCTTGTATCAGTCTGCTGTTTCTAGTTAGACTATAATGATTAACGCTTACTGCTTGCACTCCAGTGAATGTAAAATAATTTTTGATTTTCCAAGATATTGTTCTCTTCCCCCATGCCAGACAATGTGAGAATTCTGTGAGTCACTTTAAAGCATTTCTTTGTATTCTTGTTATTTGTTGTTGTTGTTTGTGTTCCTTATAGTTGGTAATTATTGTTAACTTAGTGATCTACTATGTTTCTAAAAACAAATATAATAACTGTGCTTCATCCTATTTTTTCTGTGCATTTCAATTCTAGTTTGTCATGTTACCCATGAGATACAAAGGGTAGGACCTAAGAAATAGAAGAAGGAAGAAGGGACGTTTACACACGTTAGTCATTTGGGGCTAAATCAATAATTGCACCGTGGTGATATTTTTAAAAAAATGCCTGGATCATTAATAAACCCACCCAAATGACTGAACTTACTATTATTTTATTAAATGTTGAGCAAATAAAAGAGACCCGAGACAGCACCACTTGGAAAATATCCTTTAGTAAAAACATAACTCTCTTCTTAGTCCTTCTCAAATATTTTCTAGTTGGTGTATCACATATCTTATATCAGGGGTTCATGTCAGTTAATTCTCATATTGTAAGAAACAAAGATTAAAAAAATCCTGTGTCACCAGTAAGCCACAAAAGCACAAACTGCTTTGCAAAGAATGAAGTGATGAGGCCTAGAAGAGGGATTTACCCATGGACTTCATGTTTACAGATTCTAGCATAGTCCTTACCTCACTGCCTAGTCACCTATGTTCAACCATAAAATGACTACCCAATTTCACACTCTAATTGAAAAATGAGTACTCAGATAATCATGCTAAGTACTCATGTTTTACAAACTGGATTTTCCACAATACATTCATGGTCCTCAAAATAACTTTGTACGCTTTCCTGAGATTATTTACTCATTACTTATAATCTTTCACCTATTGATCTGAAATTTTCATACAATAGATCCTAAGAGGGTCACTACATATTATATCATTTTTTTTTCTTTCTAAGAACTCTTTACATGCTCCTTGGATACATGGCAGTGTTGAAAACGGATGGTGTATGTTTGTCATGTTATAAGCATGGTGGTGCCATGTGAACTGGATTCCTATTACTTTTAAATATCAAATATTTCTATAGATATTCCTATTAAAGACCATTAATCTTCCTTTCCAGTTGATAATATTACCCACACTATGACAAAAATGCCTAGCTTGATTGTGTATATACTTGTTAAAAGTGGACACTCAAAAAATTTTACTTAAAACTTTGGCAAAGAAACAGAAAATATAAAAACTCCTAGGTGTTTTCAAATCTAAATGTATGGTACTTTATAACTGTAATGATAATAAGGGTTCATTTTGAGTAGGAATACAGCTTTATGCCTACATTTTAGCAAATATTTTGTAGAGGACTACCTAACAAAATAATTCACCATGACCACTAATCAGAAAAATTTATATTTTATTCTGGCACATGCCAGAGTGTTTTTCTCCCTTTTATGAAGTAAGGATTCATGGAAGGTTTTAGAATTATGTTTAAGTCAAGTAATCATTATACAATTTCATGCATCATATATGACAATAAAGTAACACTTTAAACCAAGTAGAATCTATGCTTCATATAATGGTATCAAGAGGGCAGTGATTAAGTATAGCTGCCAAAAAATACTCATTTTAAAGAATAAAATCCAGAAATGACAGTGTATCCATACAATTCTAATTAACTCTAATTGTACAAAATTAATTCATTAAAGGATTATGTGTGTTGTGTGTCTGTGTGTGTATACATATATTCAAATAGATATACTGGTCTAAGGAAATAGTCAAGTAACAATATGCAGGACCACCTGCAATTTTTAATTATTATTTAAAATAATTTTAAAATTTAAATATATTTCGATTGTATTTGTCCTCTCCTCCAAGCCTTAGAACCTCTTCCTTCTTTAATTCTTTATCTAACTTCAAGTTTTTTTTTGTCAAGAGACAGACAAAAACTTACTAAAACAGCAAGCCCTTCAATATAAAGAAAACCAAGTTAACCTAAACCTAACCTACACAAATAGTCGTTATTCATCAAATGATGTGAAAAACACTGCAGTAAAACAAAAAATTTGTTATTTGGCCATATATTTTTATTTTAAATTACTGTAAGAATGGGCATACTGTATTCATGATGAAAGCACTAATATATAATACCATGAATAATAGACACAGCTTTGTTTCTTCACACAATCTCCGCATTGATTACCTAATCATATATGCAAGAAGTAAAATTTTGTTTCTTATCTCTTTAAAATTTATTGTTTTCATGTAAATAAAAAATGACAAATTGTCTCTACGTAATATGGAATTGCAAATAACCATTAATAGAAACAACTTTGACCAAGAAAAAAGAAGCAAGAAGAGCACATTATCTGATAGAAATGTTATATACCTATAGTGCACAAAATTGTTGCATTATGCCCTGCTTCATGCTATGTATATCTTTATATTTAAAGTAAATTTGTTGAAAAAGAACATAATGATGATTCTTTTTTCACCACAATAAACAAAATTACATTTTTTAGATTTGAACCATTATCATATATGTTTTATAGATGTAGTTGCGTTTTAAACTATTCAGTATATGTTTAATTCTTTTATTCTTTACATGCTTCTCTCTCCCTCTATAAAATAGACCTATTTGTATTATTATTCACTATTATTTTTACATTAAATAGAAATTATTTGTTTATTGTTTTGGTAGTTTCAGAAAATTGTAATATATACTTTAATATGTCAGCGTTAATTACAAGTGAGCCAGTAGCCATAATGCTTTATATTAATGGAAATTTGTAGTAGCCCTACTTGTGACAGATTTCATAAAATATTTTGTTTAATTATTCTTCATTTCCAGACTATATTAAGACTTGCTTTTTGAAATAGCATATTGAGTCCCAAACCCTTGTGAGATTGCAGCCCGCAGCTCTCTCTCCCAGACGCGTGGGAGGGGGCCTCACCACCACCACAGTCACCTGCACTCCTATAAGGCTGGAAGCGGGAAGAGACCACCAGCACTGCCCACTGCCCGTCCTAACCCCAAGAAGGCATATATGGCATCACAGGTTCCCTGGGGAGGGGCCCAGCAATGACACGCCTCACGAAGACAAGAAGAGGGACAGATCTCAAACAGTTACTGATTCCATAGGAGGGCTAAACCTACGAAGGGCAGACATCTGGAACCAGAAGGGGCACAGGCTCTGGAAGAGGAAAACACCAAATGAATCTTGGAACCTGGTGCCTGCCCCGAGGATTGCAGTTCTTCCTGGGCACCACCACAGGGCTCGTGGGCAACTTTGCCCAGGCCTCGGGGCCACAGAGGTAAGACCAACTTTTCTGCCTGCAAGTGACCTGCCTGGTGAACTCAAGACACAGGCTCCAAGGAACAGCTGAAGACCTGTAGAATAGGAAAAACTACACGCCCAGAAAGCAGAACACTCTGTCCCCATAACTGGCTGAAAAGGCAGGAAAACAGTCTACAGCACTCCACACACAGGCTTATAGGACAGTCTAGCCACTGTCCAGAAATAGCAGAACAAAGTAACACTAGAGATAATCTGATGGCCGAGAGGCAAGCGCAGGAACCCAACAACAGAAACCAAGACTACATGGCACCATGGGGACAATTCTCCCATCAAAACAAACATGGAATATCCAAACACACCAGAAAAGCAAGATCTAGTTTCAAAATCATATTTGATCATGATGCTGGAGGACTTCAAGAAAGCGTGAAGAACTCCCTTAGAAACCTGGGAAAACATTAATAAACAAGTAGAAGCCTACAGAGAGGAATCATAAAAAATGCCTGAAAAAAATTCCAGGAAAACATAAATAAACAAGTGAAGCCCATAGGAGGAGACACAAAAATCCTGAAAAATTCAGGAAAACACAATCAAACAGTTGAAGGAATTAAAAATGGAAATAGAAGCAATAAAAAAGAACACATGGAAACAACCTGGATATAGAAAACCAAAAGAGACAAGGGCTGTAGATACAAGCTTTACCAACAGAATACAAAGAGATGGAAGAGAATCTCAGGGCAGAAGATTCCATAGAAATCATTGACTCCAACTGTCAAAGATAATGTAAAAAGGAAAAAAGCTACTGGTCCAAAACATACAGGAAATCCAGGACTCAATGAGAAGATCAAACCTAAGGATAATAGGTATAGAAAAGTGAAGACTCCCAGCTCAAAGGACCAGTAAATATCTTCAACAAAATCATGAAAAAACTTCCTAACCTAAAAAAGAATACCCATAGGCATACAAAAGCCTACAGAACTCCAAATAGATTGGACCAGAAAAAAACACCTCCGTCACATAATAGTCAAAAACAAAGCGCACAAAATAAAGAAAAGAATATTAAAAGCAGTAAGGGAAAAAGGTCAAGTAACATATAAAGGCAGACCTATCAGAATCACACCAGACTTTTAGCCAGAAACTATGAAGGCCAGAAGATCCTGGACTGATGTCATACAACCCTAAAAGAGAACACAAATGCCAGCCCAGGTTACTGTATCCTGCAAAACTCTCAATTAACATAGATGGAGAAACCAAGATATTCATGACAAAACCAAATTTACACAATATCTTTCTACAAATCCCAGCACTACAAAAGGATAATAAATGGTAAAAGCCCAACATAAGGAGGCAAGCTATACCCTAGAAGAGGCAAGAAACTAATCGTCTTGGCAACAAAACAAAAGAAGAAAAGCACACAAACATAACCTCACATCCAAATATGAATATAACAGGAAGCAATAATCACTATTTTAATATCTCTCAACATCAATGGCCTCAACTCCCCAATAAAAAGACATAGATTAACAAACTGGATACATGCTTGAGGACCCTGCATTCTGCTGCCTACAGGAAACACACCTCAGAGACAAGACAGACACTACCTCAAGTGAAAGGCTGGAAAACAACTTTCAAGCAAATGGTCAGAAAAAGCAAGCTGGAGTAGCCATTCTAATATCAAATAAAATCAATTTTTCAACTAAAGTCATCAAAAAGATAAGGAAGGACACTTTATATTCATCAAAGGAAAAATCCACCAAGATGAACTCTCAATCCTAAATATCTATACCCCCAAATACAAGGCACACCTACATACGTAAAAAAACCTTACTAAAGCTCAAAACACACATTGCACCTCACACAATAATAGTAGGAGATTTCAACACCCCACTCTCATCAATGGACAGATCATGAAACAGAAATTAAACAGAGGCGTGGACAGACTAAAGAAGTCATGAGCCAAATGGACTTAACGGATATTTATAAACATTCTATCCTAAAAGCAAGGATATACCTTCTTCTCAGCTCCTCATGGTACTTTCTCCAAAATTGACCATATAATTTGGTCAAAAAACAGGCCTCAACAGGTACAGAAAGATAGAAATAATCCCATCGTGCTATCGGGACCACCACGGCCTAAAGCTGGTCTTCAATAACAATAAAGGAAGAATGCCCACATATACGTGGAAATTGAACAATGCTCTACTCAATGATAACCTGGTCAAGGAAGAAATAAAAGAAAAAATTAAAAACTTTTTAAATTTAATGAAAATGAAATTTAACATACCCAAACTTATGGGACACAATGAAAGCTGTGCTAAGAGGAAAACTCATAGCGCTGAGTGCCTCCAAGAAAAAGAAACAGGAAAACATATGTCAGCAGCTTGACAGCACCTAAAAGCTCTAGAACAAAAAAACAAATACACCCAGGAAGGAGTAGAAAGGCAGGAAATAATCAAACTCAGAGCTGAAATCAACCAAAGTAGAAACAAAAAGGACCATAGAAAGAATCAACAGAACCAAAGTTGGTTCTT